>NW_012110341.1:121676-122908 GCF_000951045.1 Mandrillus leucophaeus | reverse complement strand
TGCACACGTATGTTTATTGCGGCACTATTCACAATAGCAAAGACTTGGAATCAACCCAAATGTCCATCAGTGACAGACTGGACTAAGAAAATGTGGCACATATACACCATGGAATACTATGCAGCCATAAAAAAGGATGAGCTTGTGTCCTTTGTAGGGACATGGATGCAGCTGGAAGCCATTATTCTCAGCAAACTATCTCAAGAACAGAAAACCAAACACCGCATGTTCTCACTCAAAGGTGGGAATTGAACAATGAGATCACTTGGACATGGGAAGGGAAACATCACACACCAGGGCCTATTATGGGCAGGGGTGAGGGGAGAAGGATGGCATTGGGAGTTATACTTGATGTAAATGACGAGTTGCTTGGTGCTGATGAGTTGATGGGTGCAGCACACCAACATGGCACATGTATACATATGTAACAAACCTGCATGTTGTGCACATGTACCCTAGAACTTAAAGTATAAAAAATAAATAAATAACATTTTTTTGGAACAGTTAGAAAATTCTCTGTAGAATTATATTGAAGAGGGTGAGGTGAGGTGAGGTGAAATGAAAATTCAGAAGCCATGTTTAGTAGACTAAAATCATAAAGGGAAGTTAGAGCGATCTAAATTCTCAAATTCCCAAATTTCTCTTTGACCACTTCTCATTACTCAGACTTTCCCAGGAATTTCCCATTGAACCCACTCTCATTAACCATATTTCTAGAAGCAGGTTAACTATTTGATTTGAAGCCATCCTTATTAGCCATATTTCTAGAGGCAGATTCACTATTTGGAATATGAGAGATATGTAGAATACCCATAAAATGTCAATAGAAGTGGACTTTATTGAAAAATAATTTGGCTGACAGGATAACTCCAGAAATTTAATAATTTTGTCTTGGTATACTGTACCAATTAGCAAAAAGATATGCCAGTGCTATTTGAGGTTATTTCATATATTCTAGTTCAACTTAAGCCCTCAGGAGTCTGTCAAGAAAATGAGATATGTGTGGTTGTGGCCTGCTCATATAGAAAAAGATTAGTATGAAGAACTCTCCAATTGAAAAATATCTCTCCATTCCAGTCTATAAATTATATATTCATTTCAGCTAGGTTCTACACACTGTTCTTTTAAAATGTTTAATATAAGGCCGGGCGCGGTGGCTCAAGCCTGTAATCCCAGCACTTTGGGAGGCCAAGACGGGCGGATCACGAGGTCAGGAGATCGAGACCATCCTG
>NW_012110341.1:76778-117627 GCF_000951045.1 Mandrillus leucophaeus | reverse complement strand
TCGGGACCAGCCTGGACAAGATGGTGAAACCTCATCTCTAGTAAAATACAAAAATTACCCGGGCATGGTGGTGGGCACCTTTAATCCCAGTTACTCGGGAGACTGAGGCAGGAGGATCACTTGAACCCAGGAGGCAGAAGTGGTAGTGAGCCGAGATCATGCCACTGCACTCCAGCCTGGGCAACAGAGCGAGACTGTCTCCAAAAAAAAAAAAAAAAAAGTGGTCTTTTAGCTTCAAATGAATATATGTCTCATATCAAAACCACAGCTAATTAAAGAACTAAGAAAGAAAAGGAATATTCAAATATCTGGAGTAATCTAACAAACAGCAGTGTTCAGAGTTTTAAAATTATTATTATTATCAGTGCTAGATATTTCTCATATAGTATGTGATATTGTACAGAAGCAGGCCCATCCACTTGATATTCACATAGGCTGCTTTAATGGCACAAGTATACATATGTAACAAACCTGCACGTTATGCACATGTACCCTAGAACTTAAAGTATAATAATAATAAATAAATTTAAAATAAATAAATAAATAAATAAGTGGAGTGGCAAAGTAGTAGTAAATGTCACTAAAATATAGTTTTTTTTAGATGTGTTTCAGGTTGAGTTGAGAGTACATAATAAAAATGATGAATTGACTCAAATCTTCCTTTCCTTTTTTTTTCTTTTGTTTTAAGGACAGTTGTTTAAATTCCCTATATGGTTAGAATACATGCACTTTTAAGAAAGCATTCTGCCGAAAGTAATTGGGTGTTTTCCACTATCACATAAATCTGCTGGCTGGTGTTCGATATTCTTGGAAAGTCGGAGGACAGACATTTATTAGTATCAGAGGGGCCCTTTGAGGAGAAAATTCGTATTGTTTAATAAAAGGGTAAATTAATTAGTTCTATGTAAATAAAATCCTTTGAAAGAAAATTTTATTCAGAAACCTTTTAAAAATTAAGAAAGCAAAACATATCAAAACGATCTACTTTTGCAATCAGGAAGATGTAAGTATGGTTATTTCACTAAATAGTCATGGAAAAATTATCTATATCATTATACTATCTATATTCTTATGATGACATAATTATACAAAAGTAGCAGCATCGAGAAGTGGTTTAGAGCAAGAGGTCTTGAGCTGAATTGTCCAGATTTAATCCTAACTCTATACCACTTAATATATTGGTATTTGAACTTGGAGCAGGTTGCTTGATTACTGTTTGTCTCTATATCTTTGATAAGAATGAAGGTAATGATACTAATTATCTCTTTGTTTCATTTGGAAGATTAATGGAATTAATAATATATGAACAATGCCTTGTATGTACAAGTATTCAACATTAGCTTATTATTATAACTATAAAGACTTTTCTTCATATAGTTTTAGGTTTAAGACTCAGTCATTGATATGGAAAACAAATTCATATAAATTTTGAAAATTTCCCTGGAACACTGGAAATCCAGGCAACAAGAAAGCTTATAGAACAAGTACATTGAACTGGAAAAAGCTTTTCAATGGACATAAAAACCCCCACAGTATTTTGTATTCCATTCTTATTCTTTGTGGTGGTGATGAAGAAGAGTGCCTACAAATGAAGAGATGAAAGAATCTCTATCATCACTTCTTCATCAAACCACTGAGTTATGTCTCGTGCCATTCTAAATGATGGTCCTCAAAAGTGGAGGCAGGTCTTCTTTGGGAATCAAGATAATGCATATAGTTAGAGAATATTCCTCAAAATTATTTTCATTAGTTGTCAGCCTCTTTTTTCATTGTCATTAACTGCCATTTAATACTATCCTTTTTTGTTCTTCTTGAAGAGAGATAACATTGCTGATAGTGATTTCAGAGAAACCCATTTTTGCCTCTCTCTTTCCACTGTGTAGTGAGACTAAAATGTTAAAATGTGTATGTAGGCAGACAAGGCAGTCTGAAAGGATGCTACTTTCAATATATGACTATTTCCACCCTGGTAGTCAGTATGATGAAAGGAAAAGATGTGGCAAATCCAGTTACTGATATTCTGTCCAAGAGAGTAGACTTGGAGCAAATTACAAAACCAGGAGGTTTATTCTGAAATCTGTTTTAAGTGGCAGATTTCCAAGAAAAAGCAAGACCTTGCAAGCTAGTGCAGCACAGGACAGGAACATCAGACATCTGAATCAAGTACATTATGATGTATGGCTCAAATATGATATGCAGCAAAAGAATAGGAAATTCAGTTGGTAGTCTTACCCAAAGCAAGTCACCAGAAGAAAAGTTCAGGAGATATTGTGGTTTCAAGTTGGAAAAATGTATAGGATTCTTGTATTACTCATATATAAGAGAAGAACATTGGATATAAATGAATGCAAATGGCAATGATGGGGGTCAATGTACCTCATTTTGAGACAATCTTAAAAAAAAAGGAAACACTTGAAATTAGATGCACTGTTTAAAGTTAGTTGATTACAATCATTTAGCACTGTATTCAATATATTTTTCTTAAGTAATTTATTAGTTGGAATATTAACACAATTTATTGTTAATAAATAAATTTATTGAGAACACATTATGTTCTAGACATCAGGTCACTTATTTAATATAAATTACCTAATTTAACACCACAACCATAGGTTTTCTGTGTCAAGCAGTCTATCAAAAACTTTGATTAGATCTAAGCCACAGCTGTGTAGCAAGGAGTGCAATCATAGTTATTTGACTGTAAACATTTTCAGAGTCCAAATAAATTTCTTGGAATCTGTATATAGACACTCATTCATTGTCCATTATAATGTTAAACTCTGATTGATCATACTATTGAAACAGCATCTTTTAGAAGTTGCTTAACTCTTTTGTATTTCTTCCTACCAAACTCACCCTGGCCTTAGGGCAAAGGCAGGAGATGATTATACAATTCCACCAAACTCACCCTGGCTTTAGGGCATCACGCTTAGTTCTCCCACATCTCCCCTCTCCTTGGAATGTTTTGCCTCTAGCCATTTTTCATGGATCTAAAGCAGGAGTGTCCAATCTTTTGGCTTCCCTGGCCCACACTGGAAGAAGAAGTGTTGGGCCACACATATGATACACTAACACTAATGATAGCCGATGTGCAAAAAAAAAAAAAAAAAAAAAAAAAAACCCACAAGGAAAACCTCAATATTTTAAGAAAGTTTGCAAATTTGTGTTGGACAGCACCACATTCAAAGCTGTCCTGGACAACAGGGCTGCAGGTTGGACAAGTTTGATCTAAAGTGTCTTATATAACCATCTTACGTGAAGTTGTTCTCTAAGATAACATTAGGCAAAGTGTTGTTAGTTTTATACTTGTTATTTTAGTATCTCTTTCTCCTAAAGGACTTTAAGCTCAAGACAGTCAGGACATTAAGACAGTCAGGACATTAAAAAGTACTGTTATGCTTTACCTTGAAAGTAGCAAAGTGATCAGCACATATTAGAATCTCAATAAATATGTGCTAGGAGTTTAGTCAATCATGTAACAGGTTCTTTCTGTCTGCTGCACAAACAAAATCAAACTACTGAGACCACAGCATTGCAGTAGCGAACGAGTTTAATTGACCTGAAGCTGGCCCATGTAGGAGAACCTGGACCGTTGGTCAAATCAGCCTCTCTGAAGGCTTGGAAGTTAGGGGGTTTTAATGGACAATCTGGCGGTCAAGGATTTAGGTTATGGGTGCTACTGATTGGTTGGGGATAAAATCATAAAGGTGTGGAAAACGGTCCTCAGGTACTGAGTCTGCCTCTGAGTGAGACAACAAGACCAGTCATTCAAGAGTCATGAGTCCAGTTGTGGTCAGTCTGAAAAACATCTGGAAAAAAAAAATCTGAGGTTCCATAGTAGTGATGTTATCTATAGGAGCAATTTTGAAGGTCACAAATCTTGTGACCTCTGACCACATGACTCCTGACCAGTAAGCGATTTTAGAAACTACATCTATCTTGTGGCCTCTCAGTCTTACAAAGAACGTTTACAAAGGAGTTAGTTTTAGGGAGGGAATATTATCATTTTTGTTTCAAAGTTAAACTATAAATTCCTCTCAAAGTTAGCTTGGTTGATGCCCAGGAGTGACCAAGGACAGCTTAGAGGTCAGAAGCAAGACGGAGTCAAGTATGTCAGATTTCTCTTACTGTCATGATTTTGCAAGGACAGTTTATTAATGAAGCAGATTATACTGTAGCTGTCTTGCAAATAACGTTCTAGGACCAAACTGGGGTCTGCTCGGCCTGTGCAGTAAATCCAGGTGATATGGTTTGGCTCTGTGTCTCCACCCAAATCTGATCTTGAATTGTAATCCCCATGTGTTGAGGGAGGGACATGGTGAGAAGTGATTGGATCATGGGGGCAGTTCCGTCCATGCTGCTCTCATGGTAGTGAGTCAGTTCTCATGAGATCTGATGGTTAGAAGTGTTTGGCATTTGCCTCCGCTCCTGCCTCCATGTAGGGAGTGCTTGCTTCTCCTTCGCCTTCCGCCATGATTTTAAGTTTCTTGAGGCCTCCCCAGCCATGTGGAACTGTGAGTCAATTAAAACCCTTCTTTATCAATTACTCGGTCTCAGGTATGTCTTTATAACAGTGTAAGAATGGACTAATACACCAGATAGTGTATTAGTCTGTATTGTGCTACACCAGGATAGTGATAGAAAGAAAGGCTTTCATTACAGAGTGCCAAGCAAGGAGGACCAGGCAACTAAATGCTCAAATCCTGATCTTGATGGCTTGCACATAAGGATGTTTAAAGGTAGGGGTAAATGTCAGGAAAGCAAAAGCTACAGGCAAAGCCATAAATAATACATGGAGGTTACACATTGGTTTAGGCGTAAAAGAGTGGGATGTCTTGAAGCAGGGGCTTAGGGGTCATAGGTAGATTCAGCGATTTTCTGATTTGCAATTGGTTAAGGCAGAGAAGTCTGTTTAAAAATTGGAGTGAGTAGAAAAATATTATCTGGGTAGGGGGAGTGACTTTCTCCAAGGCCCTCAAGAAAAACTTGGAACAAATATGGTGATTAAAGTTCAGTCTTCACTTCCCCTTATCTGCGGTCTTCATTCCAGTGGATCCCTTAGGCGGGGGGTTCCCTGTGAGGGTCCAAGTTTCTGAAAGACAACTCAGTGACATTAAGATGTTATCATTAGTATCTAAGGGGAAAGCAAACATCTCTGGAACTTTAACTTCCTTGGCTGTTGTTTTAGGCTACGATTATCTTCTTGTTTAACAAGTTCCTTATTTATTTCTAGGATTAACTAGGTTCTTAGAATTTCCCTCCAAAAAACTCAGAATTTGTCTTTATTTCCATGATTGAGATACATAGGCTGTTAAAAAGTGGTAACCCTGCTCTGTCTCAATAATATTTTAGGGCTCTGTTAACTGTTAATATATTGACGTATGAGTAAACTGAATATAATTTGCAAAGTAATTAATGAAATAAAATGTAAGAAAATGCCAGTGTATAATACTGGTTCATCTCAACAACTTTTACTGAATGTTTATTATATTCCTGACACTCTGTTTGGTACTGAACATTTAATAAATGAAGAAGATGAAGTATTTTTCCTCAAGGAAATCACAGTCAGCAGGGAAATATACAGGTAAAGAGGGTTGAACAGTCAGAGCATTAATAAACTCTATGCATCTAATCAATAGTTCTCATAATAAAAATACAAATAATTTAATTCAGTACAGTCTTTTTAATATTACATATCTGTTGTACTAGTAATTACTTTATTAGGTTCCCTGAATTATCAGTAACATAAAACACAGCATGAAATAATTACCATTATATTGAACAAATGAATTTTATCTGAGATATTTCACATTCATGTGAGATGAAATCAGTTATTATTTTTGCCTCATGGTATTTTAATTACCTGTTTAAATGTACCTCTAAACTGAATAAAGTTATAATACCCACATTGAGTATTTTCCACTTTGAGCAGTTTAACCTCATTATTGAGCTATTCTATTTACCACTAGAAAAAATAACAGAGGCTGGGTGTGGTGGCTCATGCCTGTAATCCCAGCACTTTGGGAGGCTGAGCTGGGCAGATCACGAGGTCACGAGTTCGAGACCAGTCTGGCCAACATAGTGAAACCCTATTTCTGCTAAAAATACAAAAAAATTAGCCAGGTGTGGTGGTGGACACCTGTAATCCCAGCTACTTGGGAGACTGAGGCAGGAGAATCGCTTGAACCTGGGAGGCTAAGGTTGCAGTGAGCCGAGATTGCGCCGCTGTACTCCAGTCTGAGTGCCAGTGCAAGACTCCATCTCAAACACACACACACACACACACACACACACACAAAGAAATGGAATAATTTAATGATGGAACCAACTTGCAAAAGTAAAGTCAACATACAAACAATCAATATTTGCATGCCTACTAGATGCCAACTACTATGCTGTGTGTGTGTGTGTGTGTGTGTGTGTGTGGTTTTTTTTTTTTTTTTTTGAGACAGAGTCTAGCTGTGTCACCCATGCTGAAGTGCAGTGGCATGATCTTGGTTCACTGAAACCTCTGCCTCAGTAATTCTTGTGCCTCAGCCTCCGGAGTAGCTGGGATTACAGGCACACACCACCATGCATGGCTAATTTTTGCATTTTTAGTAGAGACGGGGTTTTGCCTTGTTGGCCAGGCTGGTCTTAAACTCCTGGCCTCAGACAGTCCACCTGCCTCAGCCTCCCAGAGTGCTGGATTACAGAAATAAGCCACTGCACCCAGCCTATATGTATGTTTTTATTTAATTCTTACAACAGTCTCAGAGACTGTCAGTCTTATTAATCACATTTTATTAATGAGGAAATGCAAGTTTATGGTTAACACTTTATCTAAGTTTATAGAACTAGTAAGCAGCAAAGCCAAAACAACAATCGAGTATTCTAACAATAAGGCCACATAGTTTATCTATGTGTTAATACTTCTCTTTATCTGATTGCTTCTCTATATTCTGACATACCTGTGGTCTTTTCACAATGATTGTAGTCCCCGATTTCCAACTCAGAATCCTCCCAGTACTTATCAGACCGTAGGTACCAGGCTTATTTCTGTATCTCTGTTGTCTTTGTATACGTCACACCCAATTATACTAATAAGACATACTCATCCATAGGGAAGTCAAAGAGCACCTTGATTTTATATAAAGCTGTTGGAAGAGAAAATAGGTATCAAAAGTTGAATAATCAGCAATAAAATAAAACTGATAGATATAGCTGTCTATTGAAAGAAATCAGTAAAGTGAGTCAACTCAAACATTTCTTTTTTTCTTTTTGTTTTTGAAACGGAGTCTCACTCTGTCGCTCCAGTCTGTAGTGCAGTGGCCCGATCTCGGCTCACTGCAAGCTCCACCTCCCGGGTTCCCGCCATTCTCCTGCCTCAGCCTCCCGAGTAGCTGGAACTACAGGCGCCCGCCACCACGCCTGGCTTATTTTTTGTATTTTTAGTAGACACGAGGTTTCACCATGTTAGTCATGGTTAGTCTCAATCTCCTGACCTCGTGATCGCCCACCTCGGCCTCCCAAAGTGCTGGGATTACAGACATGAGCCACCGTGCCCGGCCCCTTCAAACATTTCTTAATGAGACAAGTTTATATTATATCTGGGAAGAGAGGGATAAAACTACCAGAGATTTTGTTTCTAAATTACCTATGACATGCAGTTATAGAATTGACATGGGAGAGAGGTGGAAACAGAGCTGCCACTTATGAATATATGTATTTTTTTTATATATATATATATATATCTATGACATGCAGTTATAGAATTGACATGGGAGAGAGGTGGAAACAGAGCTGCCACTTATGAATATATGTAATATATATATATAATCTGTTTATATATTATCTATCTATATCTATATCTATATATATCACTCTTTCTCACACATGCCAGTATCGACAGCTTGAAGAACTTACTGTAGGTATTATTGATTTCATTTGCCATTAGATCCCTCAGTCAATAACCCATTTATAGTATAGAATCTTCAAAGCTATCCATTAGGGCAAAAGAGCTTGGCAAAGAGAATATTTAAGTTATATAAAAAGCAAATGATAGAAATTACTAATTATCTCATGTTCCAACAGATTATGTTTCTCTTTTGCCTTGGCTGCCAGAAAGTATAGTGACAAATCTGTAGGATATTAATGGTAATTCTCTTGAACCTTATGGTTGGTTTATTTGTGTTCTTCTTTTCTATTTTTTATATTTTCTTTGTAAACATGTTTTGATTCTTCGTTTTGTTTTAATTTATTATTAGTTTCTTAGCTTCAGGATTAGTCTTATAAATACTAAATTTAATAGGCTATAAAAAGCATGTATATATATATGCACGCATATATCTCTGTGTGAATATGCATATGCATATGTATATGCCTTTAGGATCTTAATTTTTTTAAGCTATTGTAAATTATTAGTATATTTATGAGTTCATCTTCAAAGTTTGCTGTTTTGACAAGGAGATGATTTTGACATATACAACTTACAAACAAGTGGCATAAACTTAGGTTTGTTGGAACAGAAAAGTGACATTATCAGTATCAGGGGATATATTTTTTCCTGGCACCTGACAGCAAATTATAAAAATTAACACTTCGAGAACTGAACATATGTCATATAAGTCAGTTATAGAGAAAGCAGTAGCACTGGAACATGATTAAATTCACCACATGTAACTATTCATTGAAAATATAATGATATTAGGTCTCACACAGCATTTTTTTTTTTTTAGATGATAGCATAGATCTGTATAGTAGGATAAGTAACAGAGAAATTTTGCGTTTTGGCTTGATTTTCTTTGATAGCAGATGACATATTAAGTGTGAGAAAAATAGTCCAGTTCTTATTTTGGTCCTTCAATGTGATTTTATAATATATAGCATCTTCACTTTGCACGCATGCACCACAGAATAAATTATGGTGGAAGGTAGGGTGCCATATGCATGCATTTACTTATTGTTGACGTCAAAGTCAAGTATTATGTTTATCATTCAGGTTATAATATTATATATCTCTTGTGATGTTTTTCTGTTAAAATAATATTGTTCTAAGTGATCAGTTTCTTTCTTAAAATGTTGAAAATTCACTAGCACAGAAGACACAAGAGGCAACCAGATGCAGGAAAGGAAAATAAATCAGAGCCCATGGATGTACACAGCATTGAGAAAATATTCACAGTCAATTTTAACTCAGGTGTTTGGTGTGAATAATACTATAAGAAAATAAAACTTATATCAACATATGAAATTGTATGAAGAAAGCAAGGGTAATTATAGTCCCCCAAGTTATTATTTTACAACTAACCTTAAGCAACAGGGTAGACCTCTAACCCTAAAAATAGAAAGTGAAATAAAGAACGTAGATACCAGTGAAATTACTATTTTCAGTTCAACAGACATGATTGGAAAAGAAAATAAAATAGAAGAGGCAACAAAATGAAAACTAACGGAAAAGGAAATCAGACCAGATGTTGTGAATCTGTTTTTCATGCAGAGATGCTTAAATGCAAGGAATGGCCTTCCAGGCAAGGTTGCTGAGATAATAACACTGAATTTGTACGAGATGGTTTGATTAGATGGTCTGACAGTGGAAGTTTAGAACTAAAAGGAGAATAAGCTATGTAGGCTAACTGGGCTCTTTGCATTTTTAAAAGAAATTTCATATCTTCATTGAAGATCTTGAATTGAATAAAAGAAGATTATAATTTCTCTGTTTTTAATTTAGTCTTAGCACTAAAAAAGAAATGTGTTCTGTTTTATGTTTTATCTATCTTTTCCATACTTTATACCTCTCATTTCTATCAGTGCTTTTGCTGTCATGTTACCTTTCTTCCTGATTTTATTATCACTGGCCTCATTACAGTACCTCCACTGGTTTCTCCTACTGTGATCCTTATATGGATGTGTGCTCTATATGCTACTGTCTTTCATCATGTTTGAGTCCTGTCAAGAATTTCTTCTAAATACAATATCATAGATACATTACACTGATCCCATGCAATCATTGTAACTGCTGGGCATATGACTGCTATTCATGCCAATTTTCACTTTCCAAGTTTCTGTATGAGACAAAAAATTTGTTCTTGAGCACATAATTAGGAAGTAAGAGAACTATTGGTGTTCCTATCTTTAACAAGGAAGATTTTTAATTTTCATGCCACTCTTTTCATAAATCTGATCTAAACAAAACTAAAATCATGTACACAAAGGCCATGAATTGTACTTTGCAAGTTGTGAAAGAGCCAACTAAAAATACTTAAAATGTGCAAAGAAAAGAAAGAGAATATAAACATATAAGACATGTGATAAAATACTATTTGTAAATTGGTTGTGTAACATAAAACCCTCATAAGAAAATATCTTTTATATAAATATTACTCTAGTAATAACTCTCACAGTAAGTCAATTACTTGTCTTCAAACTCTTAATAACTGTTGTCAGCAATGCCTATTAAACATATATTTATGATTTTGATAGGAAAATTGTCCCACCCCCTACTCCCACAGTCATCCAGGAATTTGTAAATACACAAAAAACTTTTAAAAAATTTGAGACGGAGTCTCGCGCTGTGTCACCCAGGCTGGAGTGCAGTGGCGCTATCTCGGCTCACTGCAAGCTCCGCCTCCCAGGTTCACGCCATTCTCCTGCCTCAGCCTCCGAGTAGCTGGGACTACAGGCGCCCGCCACCACGCCCGGCTAGTTTTTTGTATTTTTAGTAGAGACGGGGTTTCACCATGTTAGCCAGGATGGTCTCGATCTCCTGACCTCGTGATCCACCCGCCGCGGCCTCCCAAAGTGCTGGGATTACAGGCTTGAGCCACCGCGCCCGGCCTAAAAAATTATTTTCATAAAGACCAAGTACACATTGTGATCAGTCTGATCCCAGTGGAACAATTCACAGTACATAATGCAACAATGTACACATATGGAAAAAGTAAGTATGTCATCGGAAAAAGAAATGGTCTAGCATCGTTTACCCATGTACTGTATGGCATTTATCACGTTCCTTGGAGTCATTTCTTTAGGTGCTTATTTCTATGACTAGACTGTGAGTTCTTTTAAAGCGAAGACAGTGAGTTGTTTATCTTGAAATTTCTCTATACCTCACAAAATACCTTGTAGCAGGAACTCAAAATATGCATTAAAATGAATATATCATTATTCAATGAAACATACATTGAATGAATGAATATACCATGTGAATATATATATATAAGTACTAATTGAATAAAAAATATCAATTTGGAATTACTATCATTTGGTGGGCAAAGAGAGAGAGGAAAACAATACTGGAAGAACTAAGGATGTTAAGCCTTATCTGTGGGTATCAATGTTATATTCAGCAATATATAAATGTTAATAAATGGTAGTTTGCTTAGTTCCCTAAACCTTAACTATAAGAGTTCTCTGTTTAATAACAATGGCTAATCAAGGATAGAGTATAATTTTAATAGTAATCTTAAAATAGTAATGCATATGTATTATTGCATGCAATATTATTTTATGGAAAATATATATCAATTCTTTAAAGCATAAAAACTACTCATAATGCCACTATTTATTGTAAACTACAGTTAGGAGTTTGGAAATTTCCTTCCATACGTTTTTCTTAAAAGGTATGTAATTATATAGTATATTGTAGAGAAATAAATATATGAATTTTAAATGAAGGTCCTATTTAATGGATATATAGCCTGATTTTTTTCACTTAAAATTATGCCATAAGCATCTTTTTTATGTAGTTACTTTATAAGCAAAAAGCTTATATTGGTTTGTTACATTCTATTAAGTTATTATTTGTGTTCACCAATGGTTAGTTTGCATTATAAATTAAAATCATTGTTTCACTTCAATCAGTAGTTGTGGTTTAAATTTTATTTTGACATGAATCTGTAAATTTACATATGCATAGGAAAGCATCTTCTTTACTAGAAATGGAATTTCTTTTAGGATCATAATTTGGGGACTATTTACTAGAAATGGAATTGCTTGAGGGTGATAATTTGGGAACTATTATTTCCTGATCTAACTTTACCCAACCATGAACTCATTTCTTTAAAATGCTTAATAACTATTCCAATGAATTGTTGGGAAGCCGTGGTTAAATTACTCATAAACATTTCTGGATCTGAAGGTTTTAATACATGTCAGAAACCTAAGGTGTCACTTTCATATGGATACCCAACTTATAACTGAGGTGAAAATATAATCACTGTCTTAAAATTTTAATCCATGAAAATCGTACTAAGGTATTTCAATACTTTCAAAAATTAAGTTCAGTAAACTACATCATTAATTATTTTGCCTGATTACATTCCACTTATTAGGATAAAATGGGTTCAGTATAACCAATAGGGACTTTTAGTATCCCTCTTTTAATATCTAAATAAGTCTAGTTTATTCAGTTTAATAAGATTTTGGCTCCTGTATATTGTTTCAGGGTTAAATTAGAAACTAAAATAATAGTACATAAATACATATCTTTGTATTCTATTATTTGATTGCATAGAGAAAATATGGTGTGTGTATATATATACACACATATATTCCATATACATATATATATATAGAATACTATGAAGCCATTAAAAAGAATGAAATAATGTATTTTGCCAGCAATATAAATGGTGCTGGAGGCCATTAATCTAGTGAAATAACTGAGAAACAGAAAATCAAGTACCACAAGTTCTCACTTATAAGTGGGAACTAAACAATGGGTACACATAGACATGAAGATGGAAATAACAGACTCCAAAAGGGGGAAGACTAGGAGCAGGAAAGAATTGAAAAATTACCTATTGGGTATCATTTTTACTCTGTGAGTGATGGGTACACTAGAAGCCCAAACCTCACTGTTACACAATCCTGGACATGAACCCCCTGAATCTGAAATAATATAAATAAATAAATAAATAAATAAAAATTACAGAGAGTATCAAGAAATAGAGAATTCTTAAGAGAACAATTACTGATGCTGGTGAAATCAGGATCTTGTTAAGAGGTTACTGGATGGCTATGATTAGGGTCCGTTAGAGAATCTTCTAGAAGGTTTTGTGGCAGGTTCATGGAGAAACTCCATGGAAAGGTAAATAATAAGTATAGACTTTTTGGAAATCTGAGTTAAGATGAACTATATTGAATTTCTGAAAACATGGTACCTTTTAAGTCATATCTTTTTACCTTGTGTTTTTTATTAGTCTTTGTAATTTGATGTCCAATTCCATGTAGTTTTATAGCAATTTACATATAATAAAAACAATCAGGGTGATACAGAATATTTTGTGAATGACACTGATTTGGGCATGGGAAAAAGTCACACCCTGTGTTTACTTTTAACCTCGTGGACTCCTTTGTTATACGTGTGGTGAATTCAAGTTTTTAATTATGGTTTCCTTGAAACAATTACAAATGATGCTGAAGAGAATTTGTCTCATAGAGAGGGATCTGTTCTGACAATTTTTGTGCACCTGAGAGCAAAATATAAGAGAAAAATAAATTTCAGCAAAAGGATGCTGTACTTGACTTTAAAATTAATTCATTGACTAGGGAAGTGAACTTCCCTAAGACATATATCTACTAATAGCCTCTTTTTCCCACGTGGAGAGATACTGTATTTTAGAAGGTAGTAAAGATATTTGAACTGTATATATACTTATTATTCTGAGGGGAAAAACAAATAAAAACTTAGTAAAATTTACCAAGTTATCAGCAACTGATTTATTCTTAATTGTATCTGTACATTTGCATTTTACGTACTTTATTTGTTTAGGGTTTCTTTTCTGCTATATGTGTCATATACCTTTAGGAGGTTATTTTAAACAGTACTGGGATTTGCTTTTCTGTGCCCGAAAGTACAGATTTCAAAATTGGACACTCAAGTTATTCTATATTTTGAACTATGAAAAAGGAATAGTACCCAATTGAATACCGACTATTTTTTATAAGACAATCCAGCAACAGAGGCATCCAACATTAGCATCCAGTGTGCAAGACTTGAATGGTTTTATTGCATATTATGGGAGAACTGCTCACTACTGTCTGTTCCTGCTGACAGTCCTGATGTTCAATCTGGTAATATCCTGAAAGTTTTCTTCTTTTTTTTTTTTTTTTTTCTTACCCAGTGCTTTGTTACTAGATGTTAATAGGTTCTCAGTCTATGGGAGAGGAAGCAATGGGACAATTAACATGAAAAAGCTCAGTAGTAGAGGAGTACATGGTGAAAGAGTATGGTCTGAGTGAGAATGCCTGAGGTTTGTTTCACTTTTTCTGTTTGTTTATTTTGTCAGGATAAGAATGCCATAAAATGCAATAACTTAGACTTTAGTTCCTACACCAGAATAGCTAAGTAGCTAAGGCACTAAACTTCATTTGTTTATTTATTCTTACATGGCCACTTTCCTGGTGATGTCTCTAGAATACTTGAGGCCCTCTGGTTATGATGGCTCCTGATTACAGATCCAGAATGTTAACATTACCAGAGGATAGTCAATGTGAGCTTTGTAGAATTAAAATTATCCTTCTAAAATGCATAAATGATTATCTTATGCCCAATGAAAATTAATGTGAAAACTTATAATGCATTCAGCTATAGATTATAATAGCATAAACAATCTTTTGTACCATTTCTATAAAATTTAGAAAATATTTCAAGCCCATAATTTTCCCTTCCCATTATACATTTGGAATAGCTGAATAATATAATTATAGAATCACCTTATCTTGAAATCAGATGAGACTTTAGCATTTTTATAGAAACTTAGCAGGTTAGATAAACCTCGATTTTGAGCTATGACTCAAATTACTATAATTTTATGAATTTGGAGAAGATATTTATCTGTTCAAAGGCTCCATTTTGCTTCAACTATAAAAATGAAATGTAACAGATCTATCTCTTGGAATTATTATGAGAATTAAACAAAATATTATGTGTCTGTTACCTAGCACAGTGCCTGGAAAAGAAGAGAGATTGAAACAGTATTTGTTAAAAACTCCAAGAAACCAATTGACAACCAGAAGGTGTTACTGCCTGAAGGCTAGAAACTTGGGGAAAGAATAGTACCAAACTTTTTCTTAGTTATATTCTCAGAAAACTGTAGTATGTTCACAATTCCTAATTCATTATTTGTAGACATCTGTAAATAATGTATGTGATTGAATATTTTTATTCCTATTTTAGAAGCTAAACAGTGCTTATTTAAGGTCTTAAATGGACTTGACACTGAATGTAGAATGTTTGAAGAACATCCTTTATTGTTACTATTGATGAACCAATACTGATACATTAGTATTAAGTAAATCCTACAGTTTACAGTAGGGTTCACCTTGTGTTGTAAATTCTATGGATTTTGACAAATGTATATTAACATGTATTCACCATTGCAGTATTACACAGAATAGTTTTACTACCTGGAAAATCCCCTGTGCTCTACCTATACATTCTACCCTCCCTAGGAATTTTATTGTCCCTGTAGCTTTGCCATTTCCAGAATGACATGTAATTGCAATTGTACAGTATGTAGCCTTTCAGATGGACTTCTTTCATTAGCAGTATGCATTTAAATTTCCTGCATGTCTTTTCTTGGCTTGATAAATCATTTTTCATTGCTTTTTATACATTCCGTTGACTGAGTGTTCCAGTTTATCCGTTCATCTACTGAAGAACACATTGGTTGCATCTAAGTTTTGGCAGTTACAAATAAAACTGCTATAAAGACACATGTGCAGGTTTTGTGTGAATGTAAGTTTTAAATTTATCTGGGTAAATACCAAGGTATGGTTGCTGGATTGTGTGGTAGAAGCATATTTACTTTTGTAAGCAACTGCTGAAATCTCTTCCAAAGTGGCATTCCAAACTGTCTTCCAAAATGCCATTTTGCATTCTCTTCAGCGAGGAACGAGAGTTCTTATTGCTCTACATTTTCACGGTTGGTGTTATCAGTGTTTTAAATTTTAGTCATTCTAATAGATGTGCAGTGTGTTGTTTTGAATTGAAATTCCTTGATGATAAATGATGTTGCCCATTTTTTTGTGTCCTTATTTGTCATCTGTATGTCTTTGGTGAGGTGTCTGCTCATATCTTTTGCTTATTTTTTAATAGAATTGTTTTCTTATTATTGAATTTTAAGAATTATTTATACATCCTCGATACCAGTCCTGCATCAGATAGGTGTTTTGCAAATGTTATCTTCCACTCTGTGGCTTTTGTTTTTTGTTTTTTGTTTTTGAGATGGGGTCTCACTCTGTCTCCCAGGCTAAAGTGCAGTGGCGTGATCTCAGCTAACTGCAACCTCCGCCTCCCAGGTTCAAGTGATTCTTCTGCCTCAACCTCCCAAGTCACTAGGACTACAGGCATGCACCATCACACCCGGCTAATTTTTGTATTTTTAAAGTAGAGATGGGTTTCACCATATTGGCCAGGATGGTCTCAAACTCCTGACCTTGTGATCTGCCCACCTCAGCCTCCCAAAGTGCTGGGATTCCAGGCATGAGCCACAGTGCTCAGCATCTTTTTATTCTTTTAAGTGTCTTTTGCAGAGTAGAAGTTTTAAATTTTTATGAAGTCCAATGTATTCATTTTTTAAAAAAAAATTTGTTAATTATGTTTTTGGTGTTATATTTTAAAAGTTCTTGCCAAACCCAAGATCACCTAGAGTTTCTTCTCTGTTATCTTATAGAAGCTTTGTAGTTCTGCATTTTAAAAATAGGTTTATGATTTAACATAAAAATGTTCACTTTATATCTTTTCTTCTGGATAGCACTCTAATTGAAAAACCAGTCGCTTCCAAGTCAAGGTATACAGTCTATGGATAATTTTCTAAATTTGAAGGCATGAGTTTTACAAATTTAATATGAACATGTGTCAAAAATTTTATTTTTGAGAGGCACTAAAATGAAAAGCCTTGTTTAAAAAATTTAGATAAAGAATGGTTCAATAAAATTTCTCATTTAGAAACAAAACTGGTTAATGTCCTACAGAGCAATGAAGCTGTAGCCTTTAGGATTATCTTTTCTACGAAAATAACACTTTTTGTAACAAGAATCATTTACATGGTCATCAGAGTTTTTTTAAAAAAGAGCATTATCCTTTACAGAGTTTTAAAATACCCTAATCAACACTAATAGCAAGTGGAACAAAGACACACTCCTGGAGAATTAGATATTTGCCAGGTGGGCTGATTGCAATGTCTGTTCAGCAGGACATTGAAAGGACAAGCAATAGTCCATTTTTTCTATTTCCAAGCTTTTGATAAATTTCTTAACAACTTCACAAGTTGTTACAAGAGCCTACTTAAGACATACCAAGAGAAATATGAAGGCTTCGATGACTTTCTTTTTTTTTCGTTTGTGTGTTTTTCTATAGAATTGTGCGTGAATAAGTGCTGCAGAGTTTGTATAAGTATTGTTGATAAATGGCTTGGAAATAGCAATATTGGACTTTATTTTTCTTTTTATTATTGTCAAAAGTAAGACAAGTAAATTCGAGCTGTCTAAAAGCTCAAGAATAAACAGTTTGCAGTGCAAAGAAGCTGGGCAAATTTTGTTAAAGTTTAACAAAACTTTTGTATAATTACAAAGTGACTACCATTTTGACTATTGTATTGGGCAGAATAAAAGACAATAAAATAAAAAGTGCTTTATTTTCTGGTTACTAGATTGTGAACCCTTTGCAGACAGGGACTGTGCTGTTTTTTATATCATCTACATTTTCTAACATGTATTAAGACTTAGGAGAGAAGAGACAGAAGAAAGGATTTAGGACGTAAAAGAGGAAGAAGGAACTTTACATTTTACATTTAACTGTATGCATACTCTGTATTCTCAAGCTAGTATTTGCTTAGATCTTTCTGTGGGATATTGTTTAATTTGGAAACCTATCATCATAATCAAACTCTTGCCAAACAAATTTTGACCATCTTTAAGTAGATAGGTAAACAACAATTAGCTCACATAGTAATGCATTCTATTTGCTTTTTAGCTTCGTGTTTTTTGGGTAAATAGGAAAGAAAAATTACTGTATTCTTCTTTTTGTTTGTTGAACATTTGTGTAGTTGCCTGTGTAATGTGTTTTTAATTTATAGCTATGGAGCCAGGTATGCAAAAATGGAAACTTGTTTGTTTATAATTAAATTTAGCTTAACTCTCTGAGCTCATATACACTGGGTAGCTAAACTTAATCTTGGCAGTTTAGAAAATTCAATGTATTTTGCATTATAGCTCAGTTTCTCTAGAAAAACTAGTTAATATCTTTTTCTCTCTTCTTCTCTTTGAATCTTTTTCTTGCGTATCTAGATATCAGGGGAGGAAACTGTTGTTAGTGTATCATTTCTTGCTTGATGGATTACAGCATAAACTCTCTTCCCCTTAAGGCTTTGCCGTTGATATATTCAAAATCCCACTTCAGGAATTAAAAGCAGAAACTTTTACCTCTCAACCAAGTCTAGCTTTTGCAAACAAAATGTGCCTCTACTTTCAGTCTGTTCTCTGGACTGTGGATTTATAAAATTCTACTTTGGCTGTTGAAAGCCAATGATTTAACATTTTGTTCTCACTGAATTTTGTTTGTTTTCTACTTTCCCTGGGGCAATATATTTGACCTTAAAATTCTGGCTTTAATTGTTGAAAACTGGCCAGGTGCAGAGGCTCTCTCCAGTAATCTCAACACTTTGGGAATCTGAGGTAGGAGAATCGCTTGAGGCAAGGAGTTCGATACCAGCCTGAGCAACATAGCAAGACCCTCTCTCTATAAAAAATTAAAACAGCCAGGCATGGCGGTGAGTTCCTGTAGTTCTAGCTACTTTGGAGCCTGAGGTGGAATGATCACTTGGGCCTAGGAGTTTGAGGTTGCAATGAGCTATGATTACGGCACTGCGCCCCATCCTGGGTGACAGAAGGAGAATTTTTCTCTCTCTCTCTCTCTCTCTCTATATATATATACACACACACACACACACACATATATACACATACTTGTTTATATATACATATATATACGTGAAACTGAACAGCTAGAAAAAATTATAATTTAAAAAATACATTTCAAAATTTTATCGTGCTACACTTCCTATAGTGACTGAAGTTGGAGTTAGCCAGAGACACTTGCACCAAAAAAAGCTTGCACCAAACAAAGTACCTTTTAGTCAAAGATCAGTTCCTTTATTATCCTGTGTATTACTATTTTCCAACATAATAGAAATCACCCTTTGCATCTCAAGATGGCCATGAAATGATTGATAGAAATTGCTAATAATTCAACAATTCTCTGCTCTTAAATGAATGCATTTCAGCATTTACGCTAACACCAGGACATTCCACCCCTCACCTCAGAGCAAATGTTAAGCTGATACTCTAGAGCTGTTAAGAAAAATCTTTACTGTGTGACAATCCTTCAAACCATAGTATTCTAAATGTGCTTGTTCTATAATAACATATTCTTTCTTTTAACCTCATTTTTTAAATGATGCATTTGTTGAGCTCAAGTGCATCTACTTCAGAAAAAAAATTATTTGAGGAGAGAGCCAAATGACTTTTGCTGTGTTTAAAGAGTAAACCCATTCCATTAGCAGCAAAGTCTAAAGAGATTCAACAGTAGGAAGTTATATACAAGGTATTTGGCATTTTCTTCTTCCCTAAAAGTTTAAGGGCTGTGTAGTTAGGCATAAAAACTCAGGCCTTCATGAAGGTCTTTTAGCCACTTAAGTTCACCAGAAATATAAATAGCAGAGAAATAATCGTTTTTAAGAAGCCGTTTAATGTTTAGTTATTATGCATATGTGGGAGGTACCTAACATTTTGATTTTCTTTTTCTGGCATTCTATGTTTAGAGCCTCATGCAAATAGTTGTTGGTAGCATTCTGTAAAGCATTCAGGGTAATGGGAAAGTGTCACAATAATACAAAATTTGTGAACCTTTTCCAATTCTTTTGTGCTATATTTAATCTTAGAAATTTCAAAGATCATTTATACATCTACTCCAACATTCTTACTATAGCTGCTTTGGGTTAAGTCTGGTTATAGATTCTTTTCACTTATTTCACTTATTTTTTTTTATACTGTATATGTTCATATAAGACTTTTATTTCCACACTGACCTTACCTCTATAATTCTTCAACAATATTTAACACCATGGCTTCTGACAGCATTATTTAATTGTGAGCAGTAATCACACAACCTCCTGTACAGCCAAACAACAGCAACAACAACAAAAAAAAAACACAGAAAATTTTTTGCTATATTATTATTAACTGCATTAAATAATATATTCATGGGCATATAGATCATACTTCTACAGAAGAGGTGACTACTCATTCATTGTTAGTGAATATCTTTGTATATTTTCTTCTCTGCAAAATTCAGTAGGAAAAAAATAGTGTGTACAAGCTATCATTTCATCTTTAATTAAAGAGAAATTACAGAGTTTATTACATATTATCAATCTTCCAAGAATGGACATTGTTTTTTCTGTAAATATTCTTTCACTTGTATAGGACTAAGAAAAATAGCTCTGCAATATAAAATTTAGCACCTTAGTGAATACAGAGTAAACATTCATAGAATACATATATGTTGCATTTGTTTTTTTAAAAAAAGACCTTGCCAATGTGCTTGAAAATGGTAGCTTCTTAATGTGTCATTAAAGTGTACATCTGTGGGCTTTGTAAAAATTGATGATTATTATGCCTTCTAAACTCAAACCTGTACTTCTGTTCCAGGGGAAATATGAGAATATACATATGCTTTCTGTTGAGATTGGACCATGACTGTATTTACTGTAGGCTTTAATGACACATTCATAACTGAATGCTACAAATTAGGTTAAAACCCTAGTTAATTTATAATGAAGGTTTTTAGTGCTTAATATTTTTCATGTAAGTGACTTTGAATGTCCCTAATATGGGTTAAATTTGCCTAATTTCAGATCGCAGATATGTGTTTACTTATGTTCATAACCCATGATTTAAGAATGTCTTATGAGAGCTTCATTCATTCATTCATTCATTCATTCATTTAACAAGCATTCTTGTTAGCCTGACAGGTACCAAGTATTATAACAGGTAGTATATAGAATACCTCGAGGAATAAGATAAAATTCTTTCCCTCAGATATATTTCAAATTCTACAAGAGAGAGAGAGTTTTATAAGTAAATAATTAAAACACAGGAAGAATCTCTAATCGAAGAGCATATACCATTTTATGTGAATCCCAAACAACATGGAACAAAGTTGGTTTTGTTATAGGGAATGAGGAAGTCAGCATGGATTTCCTGAGGCGGGAACATTTGCCTAGTGGCTTGAAAGAATAGTAGGAGTTGAGCAAGCAGGTTAAAGGGGACAGACTGTCTAGACCAAGGTTTTAACATACCCAAGGACAGAGACATGGAAGATCATGAATGATTTTGGAAATCATAAAATATGTATAACAGAATAATAGAAGCCATGTCTCAGAAGGTCAACAGGGACCATATTCAATGGTAGTTTGACTTTATTTTCTTTTTTCAACAATTATGTCTATTAGGTCTGCTTGTTGCAGAACTGAGTTCAGGTCCTGGATATCCTTGTTAACCTTCTGTCTCGTTGATCTGTCTAATATTGACAGTGGGGTGTTAAAGTCTCCCATTATTATTGTGTGGGAGTCTACGTCTCTTTCTAGGTCTCTAAGGACTTGCTTTATGAGTCTAGGTGCTTCTGTATTGGGTGCATATATATTTAGGATATATTTAGTGTTTTGGCTTCTGGCTTTATCACATGAATCCCCACTTAATATCTTTAATAACTATTTCTTTAAAACATGCACAGAAAACAATTAAACAATAAAATCTCAGTAATTCCAGAACATATCTTTATGAAATATATGAATAAATATATGAATAAATAATGTTATATTTATTAATATATTTAAATTTTAAATATATATATATATTTAATTTAAGATAGATAGATAGATAGGGCCTCACTCTATTACCCAGGCTAGAGTGTAGTGGCGTGATCAAAGCTCACTGCAGCCTCTAACTCCTGGGCTCAATCAATCCTCCCACCTCAGCCTCCCAAGTAACTAGGACTACAGAAACATGCTGCTACTCCTGGGTAAATTTATTTTGTTGTAAAGAAAGGGTCTTGCTGTGCTGCCCAGACTGGTCTTGAACTTCTGGCCCCAAGTCATCCTCCTTCCTAGGTCTCCCCAAGTGCTAGGATATCAGGTGTGAGCCACCACACCCAGACAGATTTTATTTTCTGTACAATAAGAGGGAAGCGTCACTCTGTAAGGAAACTGAAGAGCTCCTCTGTAGCTCACACACACATAGTCAACACATATACACAAGCAGATTGGGAAAGAGAAAGACAGAAAGAGACACAGACAGAAAGAGAGAGTGAGAGAGACAAAAAGAGAGAGAAAGAGAATTAATGATATGTTCTGGAATTACTGAGATCATATTGTTATAATTGTTTTATATGTATATTTTAAACTTCCTGCTATGTTCATGCCCTAGTCATCTAAAGAAGAACGGAGAGGAGGAGGTCAGGAGACACTCTTCAAAGTAGGCAACTTTCTCTGGAATTCATTTATTTAAATCAATCTTTCCCTTATGTATATATAAGTTTTATAATCTGTATAATATTGCTTTCATTCACAATGTAGCATTTCATCATCACATACTTTATTTTCATTTTAATCTAGAAACTGTCTTTAATTTCCACCTCTGTGTCACTCTAAAAATCTAATCTACTGGAACTAGAGTCTAAAATAATATGCAGTCAATACAAATTTCTCTTAAAATGTAACATGTTATATTTCATGGATTTTGCTATTAAAGAGTAAAGGGATGTATGCAAAATATGTCTCCAATTTTCTTATAATTCTCAAAATCTTCCATTTCCAATGTGCGCTCTATCTGAAGTCAGAAGTTAACATAATTATAATCTGCTAGATTTGTATGAATTTTAAACACACACACACAAAAACTAATTTGATTGATTTACTTACAGAAAGCCATATCTTGGAAGATGTCAACAAGTGTATCATAGCCTTAAGAGACCAGGATGCTGATAATTTAGACCGTGCTGCGGGTGCTATCAGAGGCCGGGCAGCGAGAGTTGCTCACATCGTCACAGGTGAAATGGACAGTTACGAGCCAGGGGCGTACACGGAAGGTGTAATGAGAAATGTTAACTTCCTTACAAGTACGGGTAAGTCAGTTGCCAATAACAGCTGCACTGTTTCTCATATCTGAATCTACATAGATACCGAATATTCATACATGTGGGAAAGATTCCAGTCTGTGTTCCTTCTTTTGACATATATTGCCACATAGTGCTTGTATACTTTGGTTATGCAATTTGAAATTTATCTCTGAGAAGTAAATATACTCATTGGTGAAAAGAGGTCTTCTATAAATACATGTGTTATGTAAATTACCCACAGGCCTTAGCCGGAAACCATTTAGAATGTTTATTAATGCCTTATCTGTTAGGAGATATAATTAGACTGATATGGTATTAAGTATGTGATAATCACCAAACCCTCTCTTAACTGTATCATCGATATCCCTAGGTTTTTGTTTACGTTACTTAAACATAGCAAGTCAGTCCTGTGTTTCCAGAGAAATGCTCTTACCTTCCTCTGCAGTCTGTTTGCAAAACAGCAATTTGTTCTTGCACATAATCTTCTTTGATTGCATAAGAAATATGGAACCAGTATTTTGTGTTGGTTGTAGCACTCAAGTTAATATTTTCTAAAAATCAGCCAGTAAATGCTTCGTTTTTGAATCTCTCAGTAAAATGACGTTTTAATGCTATTGTTAACCTTTCTACAAGAAACTTACAGAAGTGTCTGAATTCATATGGATTCAGAAACAATGAGGACAATCAACTATTTTTATAAGTCATAACAGCAGAACTCCTTTCTGTGAAAACCCTTTGTGAATCTGTGAAATCCTCAGGTTAGATTTTTTTACTATTGTCTCCTAACAGTAGGGTGATGGTGCATCTGTGATTCCTAAAATATTTGAAATTCCAACCTTAAGTTATCAATCCTAGAGAATCATTTTTCATGTTATGCATATGGAATATGAAATTTGATATGCACATTGTTTAGCAAAAGGAATAGAAGGGACAAGGATGAGTCATTTTTTAAGTTTTTCTTTTATTTTTGAAGTCACTCCTCAAAATGAATTAAGAGAAACAAGCCAACAGTTGAATAATATTCACTAGAGACTAGGTCTGAAGCACTATGCTGCAAGGCAAGCTTAGCAAGGTTTGCAGGGAATAGATGATCAGTTTTGCTGTTTTTCTAGCAAGCTGATAAACAAAATCATTGATGAATCTTGGCATATAGTTTTCTTATTATCTCTTTGAAATGTTTCTAAAATAATGCAATGCTAACAATGTGGTAAGGGAAGATAAAACTCTTGATATTATTAAATTTATATTTCTATATCTGCTCCTCAAAGTCACCGGTATCAATAGGGCACATAGTAGTTACTTTTTCAATAAGTTGTGGCAATATATTTACTTGTTTAAAAAGATGATTGTGCTCTAGTCATTCAGTATCTCTTCCATAACTAAATTTAAGCACTACTTTCTTGTTGGTCAAAATCAAGTATAGAGTTATCTGTGTCCCTGATTTTTTTCTACCTTCTGAGAATAGCTTGTAAGTAAAAGAAGAATGTAACAGGTGTTATTTTTTTAGACAAAAAAAATTTCCTATCAGGAATTGATTAGGTAAAATCTAGCAGGACTAATATTTTGCCTCCGTCTCAGTTTTATAATCATGTTAGTCTTGTGAGCATGCTCTTTATGATCATAATGTCTGTTTGAGGTACGAGGTTTACAGTTTTATGCTCTATCACTCCACAATCAGAAAATTTTGACACAAAGTTATTTACACACTTCAGAGTTTATTAATCCCTCTTTGATTTGTAATAACCTTTCCGGATAGCTAATCGATATGGCTATATTATCACATTCAGAAGAGAAAAAAAATCTTTTTTTCTTCTAATTAGTGGTATATAATTTTAATTAAAATTCTCTAGGTAAATTATGTTCTATATCCCAAATAAAATGAATATAAAATAATCCTAGGTTATTGTGTATAAACAGCATCTTATTATTAGTGTAACAGTATAGTTTATGACGTCCCAATTTTGTTATTTCAGTTATTCAGAAAATTTTTGGTGTATCTTTGACAAAGCTTTCCATTTTTGTTTATGTCTAATTCCAAACTATTCTCCAAATAGCTTTCCTTGAAATTTATGAAAAGCATGCCTCACTAAAGGGAATTCTGAGCAATAAATTAGATGAGAAAGCTAATTAGATCAGTTTGATCTTAACCAAAGCTGAAAAATGTGAAAATTTTCTTTCCCATGGAGATATTGTCTATGAAAGATACTTCCCACTACTCTGTCCTCCACAATTTACTAACAGGAGATATTCATGTTTGTTTGCATCTGTTTCACATCTTAGACTTATTATTTATAAATAATTACCAAATTAAATAATTGGAAAATCTTGTTTTGTGTTATGAGGCCTGCATAGCTTACTTTTTAGCAAGTGAACAGTAATATCTGTGAACTGTTTTTCTCTGTGTTTCCTTTTCTTTCATACAGTCTTCAGGATTTAGCCCTCCTTTCTGAAAATGACTTAATGAGGAGTAATTGTGAGTTGTTGTTTATTACCGAGACTTTTCCATCTTTGCAAAGTTTGCCTTAAAATACTGTCATAAATGATGAAATATAAGCCATACTATCTCAATCACAAAGAATGTTTTTAGAACATAGCACCTTTGATTTTAATCAGACTTTGTAGCTTATTAGTACATTTTCAAAATTTGATGATTTTCTAAGTGTTTTCTCAGCATTAAGAAGCAGGGCTGACCTATTATATCTCAGGAAATTATATTGTTCACAAACTCTAATGAAATGTAGTCAACATCTGGAATGCTACGTTTCACCCAGATAGAAGCATAATATTGTAATCTTCATGTGAATTTCTTTATCCCACCCCATTCATCCCTGTTACTAAGCTCCTCCTCCCATCAGGAATTCTTAATAGAGAAGATAGAATACATTAGCTTTTTAAATAAATAATAAACCTTTTGGACTGTAGTGTGAAGGCTTACAAATTATACTCTTAGTGTCAACTTCAGTTATTTTGTACTATGTTGGGGAAAAACCTAAACTGGAAGTGGACTGACATAGGACATTTTTGTGTGATTTATGAACTCTATAAAAATCAGGAATCAGCAGGCCCCAGAGCAGCTGTTGCAAACCCCCAAGCCCCACCTGGTTTTACTGTTAGCCAGGCTCATGGACCAAAACAGAATAGGCACATAAATGAATCTGACCAAGATATCCTGGTGGCATCCACTGTTGGCAGCTGGCAGTGATGGCAAATACAGGTTCATTCATCAAGTATTGAGACCAAGACTGGAAAGTGTGTCTCCAGAATTCCCTCCTTCTTAGAATGAACAAGTGCCATATAGTTACATTTTTTTTGTCTCAAAGGCAAATGAGACAGTTGAAAGAAATTTTGAGTCAATAAATGTTTCTAAAATTTTGTTATAAATTGTTTATTCCAGTTTAAACAACAGGTAGAGTTTTAAGATGTATTTCATTTAAAACTTAATTTAAAAAAACTTTAATAGCAGTTGGTAACCCCTATCAATTCCCTTTCATTTAATATAGTTTACATATACATATCTTGCATTTTGTAGCTTGATTAAAACATGGTACTCTTTTTTTTTTTTTTGCATTGCAGGTCTGTCCTACAACCTTAAATAGTTATAAAAACTAAAGGTTTTAGTTCTAGCATTCCTTGCCCTCTTCAGTCCAGCAATGTTTGAAAATTGGTAGTCCACATACTAGATATGACTCAAAGAATTTTTATGTGGCCAGTGGAGTTTTGACTAACATAACTTTCATGGGAATTGGCTGGAGCTTAGTGATGTCCTCTTTTTCACTGAGCCTTGGCCATGGTCTCTACCATGCCATAGTCCCTTCCATTCTCTCTGATTATATCCCCAGTCTTCTTTGCTCAATTTACCTTTTTGAACTCTGGAGGTATTTGATTTCACCTAAAATTTTATTTCTATTTTTTTTTTTTTTTTTTTTTTTCTGATGTGGGCCAAAAGGCACCTTCCACAACACTTAAGTTAATACTTCCATAATGGCGGGGATGTGCCAAGATTATTAACTGCCATCACTCTCTTTTTAAATATCTCTACCCCTTGTTTCTCACATCAAATTCTATGCATATTTCAAGAGAAAGTGTATATTCATGTCCTCTAGAAACCTTTGACAATAATGAATTCTTTGTTCTCGTGCACTGTAGCTCTTAAGGGACATGCCACTCAATTACATCATCCCAGACAAGTATATGCTCTTGATGAACTCCTCAGATATACTAACATAAAAATGGCTTTTCTGGGCCGGGTATGGTGGCTCACACCTGTAATTCCAGCACTTTTGGAGACTAAGGCAGGTGGATTGGATCATGAGGTCAGGAGTTCAAGACCAGCCTGGCCAACATGGTGAAACACTGTCTCTAGAAAAAATACAAAAAAATTAGCTGGGCATTGTAGCATGTGCTTGTAATCCTAGCTACTCGGGAGGCTGAGGCAGGAGAATTGCTTGAACCGAGGAGGCGGAGGTTGCAGTGAGTTGAGATTCTGCCACTGCACTCCAGGAGGGGTGACAGAGCGAGACTCCGTCTCAAAAAACAAACAAAAAATAAAATAAACAAAAAAAGGCTTTTCTTTCAAACTGGAATATGAGTTACAGGGGAAAAATACACTCATATTATTTCTCTTTGAATCTCTCCCAGGGCCTAACATTGTGTCAGGTGTTAGAATAAAAATAAAAATAAAAATAAAAACCCAAAACGAAACCTCTTGAATTAAGCCTCTAAGGCTTTGCTAATTCTATCCCTGCAGTTGGAGTGATTGCCTTTTCTTCTCTACTGCCCTCTTAAAATATAATCATTCTAAACACTTTCTCAAATGCCACCACCTTTGCAAAGGAGCTTTTGATTCCCTTTCAGTTAGAATTAATTGCTCCATTATCTGTATTACTATGAGCTTGTCCTCTAGTTAATGTTTATTTCACTTTGCCTTTGATCATAATCAGCCATTTACATACAAGTTTCTCCCACAAGATTGTAACGTCCTTAAAGACAGACATCACACTTTCTTCATTTTTATTTTCCCCGGTAGCATCTACACATAGTAGAGGGGCCCAATGATCATTGATCACCAAGTCCTTCTCCAAAATTTAAATTTAAAATTTACTGCAAGGTTACACTGCGATACAGTCTAGTTAAACAGGAGAATAAGTTGTCATCCCAATTCAGGAGGAAAAAAACCCCTCAAAACAGTAGGCTGTGTCAAAGGATGGGGCAGAGAAAAGATTAAGAAAGTGATTCATTACTGTCCACAGTTAGACCTTAGCCACTTCCAGAAAACTTGGGGTCAGATTTTTAAAAGGTTCTTCAGCAAGCTTCTGAACAATAGATCATGAATGTTGTGTATTCAATTACTTACAAGAACCATCATTGAACTACATCTGTTGAAAGATCTGACTGAACCTAATTTCAGTAATGCTTCCAGCAAATCCCTGTAAGGGGTAGTGACTATGCTTTCACATTTGGGAACTATGTTGGTGAATTTCCTCCCCTTTTAGCAGTCTGAACAGGCTTTCAAATTATATACTTTCTGCCTTTTGGATTAAACATTAATCTAACTTTTTTTAAAAAACACAATTAGAGAGCATTAACAAGAGGTTTCTGTCTGCAGATCACTTGGCTAACCTGGATAACTGTGTGTCTTCGTGTTGATAATTCTAAAGTTGGAAATTAAATTACAACTCAGTCTCTCTAAAGAAGAGTAAGATCTCATGACCATGGAAGGGCTTCTGTTCCCGTAGGAGTGTGGGACCTTAGGTAACATTATGAGTTGAAGAAAGTAGCTGTTAGAACTCCTGAGTGGAAAAACCTGTTTTCTGTTCAAGGAAGACTGGATTTAAATAGGACCCAGATCTGGTTAAGAGACTAAGGATCTAGTTAAAGAACTAAAATAAGAATGACAAGATTCTCATCTTGCCATTTTAAGTAAATGAACATACAAACTTGTCAGAAAAAAGAAAGTGCTATAAAAACCGCAATCTTCAATATGTATTGTGTGATGCAAAATATTTTCTGACCTTTTTGACAGGGTACATGGAGTAATCTAAAGTGACACAGTTGGTAATAGCCTTATTTAAAAAATAAAAAATATTCTGACACATTGGTAGAAATTTCATTGTTAAACGAGGAATAATATAAAGGACTTAAGGGTGGATATTAAAGAGGGGTTGAAATACTGCCATATCTGCAAAATGTAAACTATGTAACTAATGTGGTTTGCTGTGTCCCCACCCAAATCTCTTTTTGAACCGTAATTCCTGTAATCCTCATGTGTCGAGGGAGGGACCCAGTGGGAGGTAACTGAATCATAGGGGTGGTTTCCCCTATGCTATTCTTGTGATAGTGAGTTCTCACAAAATCCGATGGGTTTATAAGCATCTGGCATTTCCCTTTGGGGCACTCATTCTCTCTCCTGCCTCCCTGTGAAGAGGTGCCTTCTGCCATGATTGTAAGTTTCCTGAAGCCTCCCCAGCCATGTGGAACTATGAGTCAATTAAACCTCTTTTCTTTATAAATTAGCCAGTCTCAGGTATTTCTTCATATCAGTGTGAGACCAGTATGAGAATAGACTAATGCAGTAACTTTGAGATTTTTGCTGAATGAACGATGGGTTAAGGACAGTGGAGATGAATTGGCGTGGACTGAAAGGAAGGGAGAATTGGAAGATGAACCAGAGAATGGGAACAGGCTGTGTGGTTATTCACCAGTGCAAAGATGTTCCAGAGGTCTTGTATCTTCTGTAACTCTAGAACACCTGCGACCAGCCTGATATGGATATTCTCCAGGGAAACAAGATATCATCTAGAAAAAGAAAGAGGTTATATATTTCATTCTGATCCTACTTTCCCATATATCTGTAAAATGACTAATTCAGATTTACTCTATGAATCTTTGTGTGCTGAAGACAGTAGAAAAATAATTTATTTTTTAAAAGATTAGACATGAAGTATTAGTTTTGGTTCTGGGTTGCAAACAACTGAAATTAAGAATGGCTGAATTAGACAGGAAAACACAGGAAGGCTGGAGAACAAGAAGAGAAAACTGGCAGACTGCAAGGGACACTTCATATAGGAAACACAGTTAAAGTCATCCCTAAAAAATAGCTTTTTGAAGTGCCATTCCAGCCCCCTCTGAACATTTAATACCACTAACGGTATCATAACATTATAACACTGGACCCCACGGATGGTACATTTATTTGCTACCACATTTCAGATAGTTCTACCATTGGAATAAATCATAAAATATCCCTACTTTTGCCTCACTTGCTTTAAATTCAACTTCCTGTGCCAGAAGCATTATCTTAGTAGAGTTTAAATCATGTGCCCACACCTTGGCTGTCAGCATACATAGGGGTGAGCACCTGGCCTTTGACCTTCTTTGCAGACAGTGCTCTGCCTCACACTAAGACTCTTACACCGGCATATTCCCTGCATAATAATGGGCTTTGAAGTCTGTTAGCAAAGCGGGGAGTTGGGGATGATGAGAAGCAGGAGAGGATGATTATCAACAAGGAAACAAAAGGACTCAGAGAAAGGAAATTAAGGATTGATGTTGCCAACTTAATTGGACATCACTGGGACAATGGAATTACTTGCATCCATATTGTGCAACCAAGAACATTGCCTTCAGCAGCTCGTTGCAAAGCCAATTCTTTTAGATGGTTTATGAAACCTTTAAAATAGGCATAAAAGCCTGCTTTATTTCTGGTAGATTTATTAAACAAGGTATCATGACACCACTCCAAATTGAGGTACATTCCAGCGAAGACATGCCATAGCTGATATATGATGTGAATATGATTCTATGGCCAAGACAATAGCTTCATAAAACAATGTTTGTTTTGCTGTATCTGTAAAAGCATAAAGGAGTCTATGAAGGTTTTCAAAAAAGGGGAAAGTATATCCTTCAGTGATATACTGAGGTTTCTTCTTTCTTTACAACGACAAAAGTTAACAGGTCTGTATCCTAGTGTTCAAATGTAGAGTGATACTGAATTGAACTGTATCATTTTGTTTTAAATCCAAAGGAATGGGTACTTTGACTTCATTAATTTTTAAGATTACTAAGTATGAGACATCATTTGTAACAGCATAGACTAGTGCTTTCTAAGATCATAGTGTTTAAGGCTGGTCAGTGGTTCATACCTGTAATCCCAGCACTTTGGAAGGCTGAGGTGAGAGGATTGCCTGAGCCCAGGAGTTCAAGATCAGCCTAGGCAACATAGTGAGACCCAGCTCTACGAAAGAAGAAAATAATAATTAAAAAATATTAGCCAGGCATAGTGGTACACACCTGTAGTCCCAGATACTTGGGTTGAGGTCTGAGGATCGCTTGAGCCTAGGAGTTTGAGGCTCCAGTGAGCTGTGAATATGCTACTGCACTCTATCCTGGGGAGGAGTGAGATCCTGTCTCTCAAAAAATAAAAAATAAAAATAAAAATAAATAAAATCATAATGTTTGCACAGCCACTGGGAAAAAAGAAGTGGCTGCTCAAGGCCTGAGGGGATCAGAGACTGCAGTTATCAAGCAGTCTTAGCTCCTTCCCAGCTACCTTGAGAGCTATGGAGGTCAAGATCTGAAAGCTCCTCTCACTAACACACACCAGTATGCCTCAGCAGAGTTGTTAGGAGCTCTGGGCTAGACAGCTGTCTAGTGGGTAATCCAAGAATTAAGTCTCTTTGAAAGAGAATTACTGTAAAATGTTTATAAACTGTAACATAGTGTATGTTTTTAAAAATGTAGACAAACTGGCAGAAGGCTTCTCTCTTCCATTTCATCTCAAAAATCAGATTTATGAAACTAATGAAACCACTCCCTTCAGTTGTTACAAGTATCTATTTCATGTATTAATAGCCCTCAGCTGCAAAGACAGCTGATTTTACTTTTTTAGGGGTCTTTATATACAGCCAGAAAAGTCTGGTTATATATTTATTGATGTGAGCTGATAAAACTTTTATATACTCATCTGTAAAACTAAATTTGAGGTTCAAGGTCACTGAGGCTGGAGAATAAACCAAGATATTATGTCCCCTAGATTTTCTTTCCTCTAGTTTGGGAGAGAACATAAACCATGTGAATTCGAATGTGTAAATCAGATTGCATTTCCCCTGGTGTTAAGTAATTGGTGCAGGCAGCAGAACTTAATTGACAATAGCTTTAACCATTTCATCCCCACCCTCTTCCCAACTATGTCTTTCATGCCAATTTTTATGTGATTCCTCAGAAGTAGTCCTGGTTGGGTGGGAGTGGTTACAATGGATATAATTATATTGCCACGTTTTCAAGATAAGAGCAAGTTTACTAGATGAAGAATTAAGCATTTCTTGACATAAAAGCAAATGCTGAAAGGGCATATTGTTGCTAAGAAAAAAAACAAATCAGCAGGCCAACACTTGCAAATGACAATGTTATCTACAAGCTTTATTAATAGATGTGAATATTTTATTCAGAGAAATCAGTTGTCATGCATAGGTAAATTAAATACTATTTAGCTCTCTTTCACTTGGGAAAAAAACTGAAAACAGTGGATATCATAAGATCATCAGTAGAGAAAGATTGCTTGACTAAAGGTGGAAAGGATATTTTAAAGATAGCCACAAATGGAAGAACAATTCTGAGAGTAGAACAAGTGGACATTGACCAGGTGTCCACTTAACCAGCTCAGGGAGGATAGAAGTAGTTCAAATAAAGCCAAGGAGACTTTAGGCAGCTGGAAAGCTGTTTCCACTGTGTGCCAAACCATGATTTCTGCTGACATATATTTTCACTTCATAAATCAAAATTTCTAGCTCATGGTAATTTACAACTTATTCTTTCATCAATTACAAAAGAAAGTATTAGTGCTTAACAATACTACACAGCAGGCTAAGGACCTGGGAAGAGATTTCTTCTCCTGAAATGTATTAGTATCCCCGTGCTATCTTGCAAAAGGTAATATATTCTAGTGATCATCCACCATTTAATTTTACTGTCTGCCAAAATCTGTAGCAGTTAAAGTTAAGTGAACAATTTATATTATAAAATTCCTCTGCTGATATAGGGATTTTTAAAGGTATCATTTATTATAAACACTGCTGGCAGTATTTCTTTAAGATTCCAGATATTCTAAAGTCTAGTGTTGATTGTAGGTTATAGTGATTTAAGAAAGGTTATACACATTCCTTTACCACATGCCTCAAAATGCTTATGTAAAAAGAGGAATTAAAGTATGGATGTTCATAAAAAAATGAAATTATTTTTGAGGGGAGAAGAAGTAAGTTAAAATATTGTACTTCTCTTGCCATCTCTCCTACTTTTTTAATTTATATATCCTTTAATAGCTACTTCTGTTAGTAAATCGGTATCGATGTTTTTCCATTATTTGCATTTATTAATGTGTTTGCCCTATCTTCACAATTACAATCAAATAACTTTGAGTCAAGGTACCAACAATGTTTTGTTTTGTCTCTTCCATCTATTTAGAAAGCTAACACAAATGGAAACTGAAAAGATATAACTACCCAGTCCCAGTCTAACATCCCGTTAAAATAACAGTAAAAGAACACAAAAGGGAATAAACTCATAATGGAAAATGCATGGGTATAGGATTATCATAGGAAAAAAAAAAAAAGATCCAGAAGATAGAAAGCAGCTGGAAACATGGAGATAGATGAGAGAGAGCAGCGAAAGCCTCTATCTAAACCGTGCACTGGACGGCTCTGCTGAGGAGCTGTGAGTTCCTGCTTGACTGTTGTTAGACTTCTTATCACAACAGAGTTCTACAAGGCAATGAAGAAATGCCTTCATATTCCATGAGAAAATTAATATGATCTTAGAATACTATATTCATCCAAATTACGTGACCAAATAAAAACCTTTTTGTGTGCATAAGAACTCAGAAATGTAACTTGTGTAGATCCTCTTGAGAAACGACTTGAAAATGTGCTCAAACAAAACAAGAGATGGGAAAAACAGAAATAGTAAGACATGGAAAGCTGAAATAGTGATTCTAACCCAGAGATATAATGAATAAAATGACAAGTTGGCAGATGCCAAGCAGGTCTTGAAAGCAGTGGATCCAAATTGAATACAAAGTCAGTGGGCTCCCAGAAAAATAAAAAAAAAAAAAGAAAAGAAAAGAATTCTAAAAGAAGCCTTAAAAAGATTCAGAAAAACAGAATCATTAAATTAGTCACATGATAAAGCAATTTGCTGTCCTCTCTAAGATGCATTACTCTACCAGTCCCCACCTAGGAGGCTTAGAATATCATGACTCTAACTATGTGACCCTAAAACTGTACAATTCTGCTTGCACTGCTATCAGCTTATGCTTAACTTTTTGTGTTTGTTCATTTCCTATATTTGTCATGTCTTTTGTCATTGTTAAGAAACCAGATTTTAGTGTCACATGGCAAACATCTGTTATGCTGGTTTTGAATATCTATTGCATATATTAAATATAGGTGTATATGTTTCTATATATTTACAATATTATATATAAATATATGTATTATAGGTAATGTTGTAACTATATATGTATAGTATATATTATATATATAACACATCAGTGATTGATTTATTTTGCTTTAAATGATCATTTGGAAAAGAGTTATCTTACAGCTGGGCTGGAACTCTCCATGATTACCTGGAGGTCCGATACTGACTTTTGGCCACAATAAGAAGGAGTGAACTAGTTTACATTTATAATACATTGTTTAAGTTTGAAATCACCTTGTTAGTACCAAGAGCCAGCTTGTTTATATTGTTTCGGGGTGGGTAGATTGATGGCTCGCACATGGGCTCGCCAGTTACATAGCATGGCTTGGCTATGTGATCAGTGGGACGTATATCCTGAAGATTCATAATTCAGAGATGAAGCACATCCTGTGTGACTGAGAAAGGATTCTGGGTAGGTGTGCAAGTCTCCCTACCCCGGGTGTGTGGGCTGCACATTCTTTCTTCTTGAATAGGTCTTCTCTGAGTAGTTTCCATAGAATTTTGCGAACCCTTTCAATTATCCAACACCGTCTGTAACTGTTGTCGTTATAACTCATTTATTTTATTTAAAAAACCCACTGAAGATACTAGAACACACACACACACAGACACACACACACATCTACCTTAATCACACAGAGTTAAGCAAGTGGTTGCATTAGGTTTTGTTGCTAACTGCTCTGTTTTTATTTACTTTTTTAAAGGTGCTCAGTCGGCTTTTATAATTAGACCATCTCAGTTCATTCAGGCTGCTATAACAAAATATCTTAGTCTGGGCAAGTTATAAACAACAGAAATGTGTTGTTCACAGTTCTAGAGGTGGGGACATTCAAGTTCAAGGCATCAGCAGATTCAGTATCTGGTGAGGATGCATCCCTCATGGATGATGTGTTCTAAGTGGTGGAGAGGACAAACAAGCTCCCTCAACCCTCTTTAAAAAGGGTGCTAATAACTGCTCATGAAGCCAGAACCATCATGATCTTCATCTTTTAAAGGCCCTGCCACTTAATACTATTGCATTTAACATATGAATTTTGGGGGGACACATATATGTAGACAATAGCATAGAGTTTGTGCAGTCAGAATTGCTGAATCATGCTTTTTTTCTCAGAGAAATTTCCAACCTCAAAAACCTTAAAGATTTCTTTCATTTAACTTACACATTACACCTAACTGACATATATATTATATCTCATTAGTTAATTGGCAAATCTTTCTCACAAGTACTGACTCAGCCTTTCATGGCCTTTCCTGCAACTGTGTGAGCTGTCCACCAAATTACAGCTTCCTAACTCTGCTCCTTAAAAACTGAGAACTGCAACAGACATTATCCTCTCCATATTATTTATGCTGCATAGCAAATCTGCCTAAAATTTAGCAAATTAAGACAACAAACATTTACCGTCTCATAATTTCTGAGGGTCATGAACCTGGGAGCAGCTAAGCTAGGTGGAGTTGGTCAGGGTCTCCTGTGAGTTTGTATTCACACTGTCGGCCAGAGCTGCAGTCATCTAAGTCTCACCTGAGGCTCAAGAATCTGCTTCCAAGCTTATTCACATGTTTTTGTTGGCAGGAGGCTTCAGTTCCTCACAAAATGAGTACCTCTGTATGCTGCCTGTATGTTTTCACAACATGGCACCTCAGTGTGAATGATCCAGATGAGAAAAAGAGAGAGAGTGAGAGAGTGAGAGAGCCTAAGATGGAAGCCAGCATCTTTGTATAACCTAACTTCTAAAGTGGCATACCATCGCTTTTGCTGTATTCAATTTGTTAGAAGTGAGTAGGGCATGAGTACCAGGAGGTGGATATCACTGGACCATGTTACAGGCTGCCTACTACAACTACTAAATGGCTTATATTCTGAATATGCTTCATATGGTCCCATGTCACCAATTAGACTATACATTTTTTATTTATTGTACCTTAAGTTCTGGGTTACATGTGCAGAACGTGCAGTTTTGTTACATAGGTATACATGTGCCCTGGTGGTTTGCTGCACTCATCAACCGGACACTTACATTAGGTATTTCTCCTAATATTATCCCTCCCCTAGTCCCCACACTCCTCGAGAGGTCCTGGTGTGTGATGTTCCCTTCCCTGTGTCCATGTGTTCTCATTGTTCAACTCCCACTTATGAGTGAGAACATGCAGTGTTTGGTTTTCTGATCTTGTGATAGTTTGCTGAGAATGATAGTTTCCAGCTGCATCCATGTCTCTGCAAAGGACATGAACTCATCCTTTTTTATTGCTGCATAGTATTCCATGGTGTATATGTGCCACATTTTTTTTTTTTTTTGAGTCGGAGTCTAGCTCTGTCACCCAGGCTGGAGTGCAGTGGCCGGATCTCAGCTCACTGCAAACTCCGCCTCCCGGGTTTACATCATTCTCCTGCCTCAGCCTCCCGAGTAGCTGGGACTACAGGTGCCCGCCATCTCGCCCAGCTAGTTTTTTGTATTTTTTTAGTAGAGACGGGGTTGTGCCACATTTTCTTAATCCAGTCTATCATTGATGGACATTTGGGTTGCTTCCAATAGACTACACATTTTTAGTGCACATATCTCTTAGACCCCTCCCTGTTTTCTGGCCTGACATTTAATATTGGAAATGTTAGCAAAGGATCAGGCATACAGTAGACATATATATTAAATGGATGAATAATACAATGCATATCTTACCAGGGTTCCTTAATAGAGTTGATTATTGATAGTACAGAATACTGTGGAAGAGGAAATCCTCTCCATTGCTAATTCATGCAACATGGTTTTATCATTTTAGAGACATAGATGACCATAACCATTGCTGTAAGTATCACTTTATGTGCCATGGTCATGTGGAGAAATCATTACAGAGGAAATATGGAAAACCACAATTCTAGATTTAGGTTTACTGTGATATAATTGTGAAAATCCCTTAAACTCTAAGGGCCCCATATCTTTAAGTGCTAAAAGAGGGTTAGCTAGGAGATCTTCAATGTTCCTTTGTACATCATTTTACTTAAACATTTAAGAAATAAATTTAAGAGTCATTTGTCTACAATGCATTAATTTAGTTGCCATTTAGCTGTTTTCAAATTCTCAAAATCTACGTCTTTTTAATAACCAAAGAAAAAATGTCCAAAATATAAAATAACCAAAGACAAAAATCCAAAATATGAAAAAGTGTTGTTTTTAATTTTGTAAAATGTTTTCTGCCAATCTTGTACATTCTTCCTTCTGGAGAACTAGATGTTTTGTCGATGTAATTTTTTTATTCAATAATTTCTTTAAAAAATTGAGATGGGATCTCACTGTATTGACGAGGTTGGTCTCAAACTCCTGGGCTCAAGTGATCCTCCCACCTCAGCCTCCCAAAGTTCTGGGATTACAGTTATGAGCCAGTGCACCCAGACATTTTGTCCATATTTTAAATGATTTTATTGTTGTTGTTGCTATTGTTCTAATGGTCGTAAATTAATTATTTGTTGTGTATATATATATATATACACACACACACACACACACACACACACACACACAAAACAAGAACAATTGGTCAGATTTGTCAAAAAAAGAGAAGTACATAAAGACTAAGCAATTTAGTTTCTTGTGGTTTAGTAGGCAAATAATATTTGTAGACATTAACATCAAAAGCCACATTAGAATTTTAGCTCTAATACTTACCAACAATAAGTGATCTTAGGCAAATTACTTAACCAGTCTAAGCCTTAGCTCTGTCATCTATGAAACAAGGGCAATAAAACTTATCTCTTAGAGGTTTTGTGATAATTTCCATTAAATAGTATCTATAGATCTCTTGAAATGTCTGCTTCATAGTCTTAGGTCTATAAATAGCAAGTTATTAATATTATTGTTGTTATTATTGGACTGGAATATAGTAAAACAATACTTGGTTAGATTTCATGTGATTTACCTTCTGAATGATGTGGAAATATGTTAATGTGCAATATATAAAACATACATCACAGAAAACAACCAATACTGAGATTTGTATTTTGTTCTGACAAAATTTTATATCCAGGGCTGTTTTCACTTCCCATAATATGTTTTTAATTTTTTTCATTATAATCTAGTGTCTTAGTCAGTTTGGGCTGCTATAACAAATTAAATGGAGTAGTGGCTTAAACAATATGAATTTATTTATCACAGTCTCTGGAGGCTGAAAGTCCCAGATCAGGGTGCCAGCATCATCAGCATCTAGTGAGGGCCCTCTTTCTGGCCTGCAAACAGCTGCCTTCTTGCTGTGTTTACATGATGGACAGCAGAAAGAGAAAGGAAGCAAGTTATCTAATACCTCTCCTTATAAGGGCACTAATCCCGTTATGAGGGCTCCACCTTTAAGACCTAATTACCTCTCAGACACCCCATCTCCAAATACCATCACATTAGGGATTAGGGTTTTAACATGAATTTGAGAGGGATGCAAACATTCAGTCCACAGCATCTAGGTTTACCAGTTTTGTGTCCTTTCTTCAAATTAAAATTATTTTGAAGAGGAGACATTTTTAACAATTCAAATGATAAGCAGCGCACGATATAGCAGAGGAGATTTTTTTGGCCTAATGTTTAGCAGCTTCATTCTATTGTTGAAACGTATCACTACTACACACGCTTAAGGAATACAATGGTAGAAGAAACAGTGTATTTTATATCAAAAGGAAAATAGTGCAAGACTAAGTCATCTGATCTAAGTTTATAATGAAGGAATGTATTTAAAGATGTTTTCCTTTTCAGAAATAGTCATTTTTTTAGAGAATTAAAAAGATATCAAGAACATCTAATTAACAGAGTCATCTTAATGACGGATGACAGTGTAATTAAATGTGAAAAGCAAATTTGAAAGCATCTTAGTCTGTAAAACTACTTCATGTATAAAAAAATAAACATTTGACACAACTCTCAGAGCAAAGTATCTGAGGGATTCTTTAAAGCTTCCAATTTATCAAATTACCTATTTTTTTTTTTTTTGGAGGAAGTCTCGCTCTGTTGCCCAGGGTGGAGTGCAATGGCATGATCTCAGCTCACTGCTACCTCCGTCTCCCAGATTCAAGTGATTCTGCCACCTTAACCTCCCAAGTAGCTGGGACTACTGGCTTGCATCACCATGCTTGGCTAATTTTTTGTATTTTTTGGTAGAGATGGGATTTCAGCATGTTGACCAGGCTGGTCTCAGACTCCTGATCTCAAGTGATCCGCCTGCCTCGGCCTCCCAAAGTGCTGGAATTACAGGTGTGAGCCACTGCATCTGGCCTATCAAATTACCTTTTAATAATTTTGTGGGCTGGGCAGGGTGGCTCATGCCTTTAATTCCAGCACTTTGGGAGGCCGAGGCGGGAGAATCATGAGGTCAAGAGACTGAGACCACCCTGGCCAACATAGTGAAACCTCATCTCTACTAAAATACAAAAAAATTAGACAGACATGTGGTGCATGTCTGTAGTCCCAGCTACTTGGGAGGCTGAGGCAGGAAAATCGCTTGAACCCAGAAGGTGGAGGTTGCTGCAAGCCGAGATCACACAACTGCACTCCAGCCTGGTGACAGAGCAAGACTTCATCTCAAAAAAAAAAAAAAAAATTGTGTATGTACCTCTGTGGTATTTGCTGGAAAATATCACCGGTTTGAGCAAAACCAGTTATTTCTAACTTTTAGTGAAAGCTGCATGTGTCACACAAATCTTTTCTGATATTACAAAGGCTAATAAACTCTCACTCAAAAGTATACTCCCCAATGCAGTGGTGGGGTATTATTTAACACTTTATTAAATAAAGAAACAGAAGGTAAATGGATTATAAAGGTTAATGATGGAAACGACTACTCTCATCTCAAAAAGAATGGTTAGGTTGGGCATGGTGGCTCATGCCTGTAATTCCAGCACTTTGGGAGGCTGAGGCAGGAGGATTACTTGAACCCAGGAGTTTGAGACCAGCCTGGGCAATATAGTGAGACCTCATCTCTACAAAAAATTAGAAAATCAACCAAGTGTGGTTGGTTGATTTTCTATAGTCACAGCTACGTGGGAGGCTTAGGTAGGAGGATCACTTGAGCCCGGGAGGTCAAGGTTGCAGTGAGCCAGGATTGTGCCACTGAACTCCAGCCTGGGAGACAGGACACAACTCTATCTCAAAAAAGAAAGAAAGAAAGAAAAAAAGTAAGAAAGAAAGAGAGAGAGAGAGAGAGAGAGAAAGGAAGGAAGGAAGGAAGGAAGGAAGGAAGGAAGGA
>NW_012110341.1:31238-76008 GCF_000951045.1 Mandrillus leucophaeus | reverse complement strand
AAGGAAAGATTAGAAACAAGCCTCAGAGTTCTTTCCCTGTCCCATCTGGAAAGCACATACTGGTCCAAAAAATTCATTATAATCTGCTTTCAGATTATCTCTACATTGATTTTGAAACATTTCTAAAATTCAGATGTCGTATTCAAATACATCTTGGGTTTTTGTTCAGTAATGTGCAACATTTATTTCCCACAGAAAAATGGGGAAGACTTCACTTTAAACAATTGCCTCTCCTATAATGAAGGTATACAAATGATTAGATATGAGAGTAACTTCTACTCATAGCTTTCCTCTTTCACGAACAGAAGGAGGAAACCCTTATTTTCAATGTACAGATATTGAATAATGTAAAGCTACATGATAGACGGATGAGAAATTGACTACGAGGGTTTTCTTAAAAAAAAAATCAGTGTTTTTATATATATATAACACTTAAAAAGTTTTCAAATGCTGAGCACATTTAGTAAGATGAGGGCTGGGTGAGGTGACTCATGCCTGTAATCCCAGCACTTTGGGAGGCTGAGGCAGGTGGATCACAAGGTCAGGAGTTCGAGACCAGCCTGACCAACATGCTGAAACCCTGTCTCTACTAAAAACAAACAAACAAAAAAATTAGCCGAATGTGGTGGCACACACCTGTAATCCCAGCTACTCAGGAGACTGAGGCAGAATTGCTTGAGCCTGGGTGGCGGAGGTTGCAGTGAGCAGAGATCGAGCCACTGCACTCCAGCCTGGATGACAGAGGGAGACCCTGTCTCAAAAAAAAAAAAAGAAAAAAGAAAAAAATTTAGTAAGATGATTGGCACAATGGCATGCAATTAAATCACAATTAGGAAATCACAATTAGAAAATCACTTTAACCTTCATTGAACTATACTGATGTACAAGCCCCGTACCTATCAAATAATGAATAAAGACAAAATAAGCAAGACATAATTATTTCTCTCAAGAAGAATGAATGTTTAGGGGGATGACAGATGTGAACCTTCAATGCAAAACAGAACAGAGGTATGCATATATCTCCTAATTTACGCTATCGTCTGGGAATGAATTAATCCAGAAATCAGGATACTCAAATTGTAGAAAATTGGGAAAACTACCATGGAACTAACCATTTAAGAAATGAGCTTATTTATTAGCTCTATAACATAATTATAGGAGAATATTAATTCCTGATATTCGTAGATAATTATCAGGCCTTATTTAGGTATCACCAGCTTTTTCTTAGCCACCATTATGAAATAAGAGGCTAATCAAGTCATAATTCATATTCTCAACCAATCTGCATCCACTCACCCCTATCTCCTTCTATAATAAAAAAGAAAACAGTAGACTTCAATCCCTGAAAGTAAGTGTAACCTTTCCTGTTGTCCCTTCTTTACGACCTCCTATCTATCAACATTTATCTGTGAGGAGCCCGTAAAACTGTCTCCAGCTTCTCATCATATAAGTGTCTGGATGCAATGTTATCCCCTGTGCTATTTTAGGGTAAGAATATAATGAAGGATTATGCTCACTTTACTTGTTTCTTCAGTCAAAACTGATTTGGTATTTACTTGCTGTGAGGATACCAATAAACTAAGTGCTAAAAAGGAGAGCATGATCAAATCTTTCAGTTGTTTAACTGTGGTTCAGGATATATTAAATAGCAGGATTCTTTTATAAAACAAGGCAGGAATACATTAAGAAACAAAATGAATGGGGCAAAAAGGAATAGATTAGCACATAATACAAGTGTAAGTTTTATAAGTATTGTAGGTCAGAGAAGACCAGATAGAAGATGTAAGGACAAAAATAGGAATCTAAACATTATTTAAATTTAAAAAGAAAGTATGTTCTTCCTGGAAAGAATGTCAAAATATTTGTGTTATATTATGTTGTAATTAGAGATAATCAAAATTATACTGAACTTGATTTAATCTTCTTTTGATTGAGAAAATACCTCAGGTTCTTGTAATGTTTCAGGATTATCCTTTAGGTATTGTGTCCTTGAAAGAAAAATGAGTAGAAAGGTGAGTAGATTTTCCCACTAGGTCAAGCAGTTTATGTGACTAGTAAGTCACACGTGAGACTGGGTAGCTTGTGGCACCAGCCCCGATTAAATATGGAATAAGTATACCTTTCCCTAACTCTTCCACTGATGTCAACTACAACATTGGACATAATACTTAAAGCAAATCTTGGAGTACTCTGTAAAGTAAATAATAGCAGACTGGAGAGGAAATTCGAGTTTGAAGGATGACCCCATACAATAATAGGTCCCCTGTTCTCCTCTTTTTTCCCCCGTATTTCCTGGCTTAGACTCATCTGCAGCCTGAATCTGGGAACTGTGCACCAAGCACGGACATAAAAGCTCCAAGCAAACCCTTTCTCAGGCCAGAGGACAGATAAGCGGGGGTTAGGGGTATGGGATGAAACTCATTTACCTCTCCCAGCCTTTGAAAATGCAGTCCACTTTGGAGGTAGCGGTGGCAGCAGTTCCCCTGTTGACTGAAGAGAAATAAAGAGAAAATACAAATTATTAATATCAAGAATGAAACAGGGTATCACTACAGAACCATGGGCATTAAAAGGATAATAATAAAATACTACAAACAAGTCTATGCACATACATTTAATGAACTAGATGAAATGAACCAAATGCTTGAAGGACATGTACCTTTAAAAGTCATTGAACAGACAATAAGGAGTGTTGGGGAAGATGTGGAGAAATTGGAATCCTCTTACACTGCTGGTGGGAATACAAAATAGTACAACTTCTTTGGAAAATGGTCAGACTGTTTTTAAACAGTTAAACATATGTGTTACTATCTGACACAGCAATTCAATTCCTATCTGTATACCTAAGAGAGATAAAAACATACGCCCACACAAAAACTTACACATGTGTACCTATAGCAGCATTATTAATAGCCCTAAAGTGAAGACAACCCAAATGGTCACCAACTGATGAACAGATAAACAAAATATATATCTATACAACGGAATGTAACTGGCAATTTAAGAAATGAAGTACTCATAGATACTACATAATAGTACTGTACATACTGTATAATAAAATATGATGCATACTACATTATTCCAAGTATAACAATACTTGGAAACATTATACTACGGAAAGAAGCCAGTCAAACACTACATATTATATGATCCCACTAATATAAAATGTTATTTCATAGCAGACAGCAATAGGAAAATATACAAGCACCAAAAACAGATTAGTGGTTACCTAGAGGGACTGGGGACTTTTGAGAGTGATGGCTAAAGGGTGCAGAGTTTCTTTTTGGGGTGATAAACATATTCTTAAATTGATTGTGGTGACAGATACACAACTTTGTGAATATAGCAAAACACATTGAATTGTACACTTTAAAGGGTGACTCGCATGGTGTGTAAATTATATCTTAAAGCTATCCAAAAAGTCACTGAAGAAGATAGAGACGTATTGAATGTCCTATATCTGTTGCAGAAATTAAATTGGCAGTTTAAAATCTTTCAAGAGATAAGACTCCAGGCCTGGACGGTTTCCCTGGTGAATTCTACTAAACATGCCTCATGTAAGGAATTACATTAAATATAATTTCAAAAAATTAAAATGATGGAACACTTCTAAACTCATTTCAGTAGCCCAGTAGTACCCAAAGGATCCAACGAAACAAAGACATTAGAAGAAAACAAAACTACAGACCAGTATCTCTCATGAACACAGATGCAAAAACCTGCAACAAAATATTAGGAAATCTGACCCAGCAATATAGAGTAATAACTGTAAAGCCAAGTACAGTTTATCTCAAGGATGCAAAGAGCGTTCAAAATTCAAAAATTAATTATTGTAACCCACCATATTAATAAACTAAAAAAGGAAAAATCAAATGATTATATCAATGCAGAGAAAAGCATTCAACGAAGTTCTGATTTTGTTCATAATAAAAATTCTCTATACATTAGAAATAGAAAGGGATTTTCCTAATTCTATAAAAGGCATTGGCAAAAACCCCCAAAGCTAACATCATTCTTAACAGTAAAAGAATGAATGCTTTCTTCCTAACAACAGGGACAAGACAAGGCTAGTTATTTCACTGCTCCTTTTTAACATTACATTAAAGGTTCTAGTCAGTGCAATAAGGCAAAAGAAAGATAAAAGGCGTATATACTGGAAAAGAAAAAATAAAATTTTTCTATTTGCAGATGACATGATTGTGAATTCCAAAGAACTATTGTATTTCTATATGCTAGCAATGAACAATTGGAAACCAAAATTATAAAAGAATACCAGTTACCAAAACTTCAAAAATTCATATACATAAATATAAATCTTAAAAACAGTGTTGCACCTATATGTTGCTAGAAACTACAAAGTGCTAGTGCAAGAAGTTAAAGAAGACCTTAAACCAATGGAGCGATGTGTCATGTTCCATTATTGGAATATACTCAATATAATGATGATATCAATTCTTCCTAAGCTGTTCTATAAACTTGTTACAATACAAGTCAAAATCCCACCAGATTTTTTTCCAGCTATATATAAACTGATTCTAAAGAAAAAATTACAAAAATACATTTATATGGAAAGACAAAGGAACCAGAATAGCAAAAAACAAAACAAAACAAAACAAAACAGGCAAACAAAGTTGGAGCATCCACTGTACCTGATTTTGAGACTTACACTATAAAACTATAGTAATTAAGAGTGATATTTGCAAAAGAGTAGACACATAGATCAATGAGGTAGTTTGGAAAGTTCAGAAATCAAACAATTCTTGATGGAAATGCCAAGATAATTCAGTGGAGAAAGACTAGCCTTTTCATCAAGTGATGCTGGAACAATTAGACATTGAACCTCATTCTATGCCTTACATTGTATACAAAAAATAACTCAAATTAGATAACAGCTTTAAATTACAATAGAAAACTCTTAAAACATAGGATAAAGTTTTGTGACTTTGGTTTGGCATTGTTAGATACAACACCAAGTAATGACATAATGACATAAAAAGTTATATTTTTATTTCATCAGAAGTTAAAAAAAATCCTCTGTGAAAGGCACTGTTAAAAGAGTGAAAAGTCATAGAGTGGGAAAGAATATTTGCATATCATATCATACTCCTCAAAAATATTGCATCTGGAGTATATGAAACAGTGTAAAACTTCAAAAATAAAGAGATTCCTATTCCATAACAACAACAAAAAAAACAGAAATTACAATAAATTAAAAGAGATATCCTATTTTATGTTTGTAAGTGCTGCTGACATATTGTTCTCAAGGGTTAGAGAGAAACATCATGCATGGAGGGTTTATAATGTATCGAAGGTACTGCTAGGTGATTTGCATTTGCCATTACCTTTAATCCTGATAACAGCCCTATGAGCATAATGTTATTTTCATTTTAAAGACTTGGATAAAATAATTTTCCCAGTGTGACCCAGTTAAATGGTGGATCCATGAAATAGTGGCTTCCTAACATAAAATAGGCATGCTACCAAAATTGGCATAAACACAGAGGCCACAGAGTACCCTTAAATGAGAGTTTCTTACATATACTAGTACTCAGTAACAAGCTCTCAATTAGTTAAGTTGCATTTCTTTTAAATCATATATCTACTTAACCAAATTTACTTTGTCATGACTCTCAGGTATGTTTGATGATAAACTCCACACGAGAATTAAGCCTGTCTAGTATGTGTATTCCTGCCTGGCCTGGCTGAATGGTTGGTTATCCTTTAAAAATAATATTAGTTGCAGATATCTGAGACTATCTTTCTGGTAATTCTAAGTTAGGACTGGTAAGTGTAGATCATGATGATCCTTTGAATCCCAGTACACTAGAACTAACATTTTTATAAACATGCTTCCTATTCAACAAATATTATTATGCATCAGGCACTATGCTGGGTGGTGAGATGCTGTGACGTACAAAGTATGTCTTCTTTAGGAGCTCACAGTTAGTTCGGGAAGAGAGAGCCCATAGTGACAGACATAGAGTAATGGGTGTCTAAGTCCTATTGGAATAAGGTCTCGAATCACTTTCCAGGACACGTGAAGTGAAAGCCTAAATCCAAAAAGACTGAGGACATTACACAAGTAAAAAGTAAAAAGTAAAAAGAGGAGGCATTTTCAATGATCCACTTACTCTAAAAGACAGATTCTCAACTACTTCTAAATATTTTGTTGCAAATAGATGATCCACCCTCAAACTCAGGTTTCTTTGAGCCTGACAACTCTTTAGTTATCATAATTCAGATTTTCAACTGCTTTTGAACACATTTTTGATATCTCAAGGTAGTTCAGAACAATGTGCTTTATGAGACAGAAGGAAGCAGAGCTTGATACCTTGATGTTGTTTCAAGAGCTGATTGCTAGCTTCTTTTTTAGACACAGACTACCAACGGACTCTCTCTCTCTCTTTTTTTTTTTTTAACTGTTCACAGAATTTTTTTTTTTTTTTTTTTTTAATGGAGTCTCACTCTGTTGCCCAGGCTGGAGGGCAATGGTGTGATCTCAGCTCACTGCAACCTCTGCATCCCAGGTTCAAGCGATTCTCCTGCCTCAGCCTCCCGAGTAACTGGGACTACAGGCACCCACCACCACACCCAGCTAATTTTTTGCATCTTTAGTAGAGATGGAGTTTCGCCATGTTGGCCAGGTTGGTCTTGACCTCCTAGTGTCAGGCGATCTGCCCTCCTCGGCCTCCCATAGCGCTGGGATTACAGGCGTGAGCCACTGCGCCTGGCCATGTTCACAGAATTTTTACAAATGTCACAGATACTCCCATATGGATGATTATTTTTCCTCACTATTCATATTTTTGAGATTTTTATATGTTTTTAATTCTTTTTTTTTTTACTCTTTCCCTAATCGCATAGCAAAACAAAGCAAAGAGCCTCCTCAAATATTCTAAACCTAGTTTTCATCTCCCTAGATTTATCTCAGCAATCCCTTTCCCCTGTTACAAAAACAATCCCTAGATTGATTAATCTCCAGTTCCTCCTTCCTGATTTTTTTCTACATCAACTCCTAAAATCCAGAGGGAAACAAAATGAAACAAATTGGCTATCTTAACTTTTGCTTGGTTGCTCCCCTAGCAGGCTGAGTGGGCAGACTCAGACCAGCTGTCTGTCCTAATTTATGTGGATAACTTTACTTCCATGTTCTTTCTGCTTGGCAGAAAGACACGTCACACTAGTTCATTTTACTTGAGATTCTCCCTCAGGCAAAAGCTATGACTTGATTCTCTGGATATGAAAAATACAAAAACAAGACAACAATATTTTATTTTTGTGCATACCAACAGATGTCTGCCTCAACACAGTAAGCTGCGCATCCAACAGGCTAAGAAAGATGTACAAACATAGCCTTTTAAAAATATGTATTTGAGCCTACTGAATTTACAATTGTGCCCATTTTTGTGGGTCCTGCAACAGTCACTGGTTTTATAATGGAAATGAATCTGATACTGTAGCAATGAAAATTAGGAAAGTATCAAACAATATACATCATGAATCTATTCTATTTTAATAGATTTTGTTCCAAACATTAAAAATGCTTTACTGAGGAATTTTTAATGAAATTGGGAAGTTTTCAGAGTATATTATAAAGGGATAAAAAGTAGGACACAAAAATAGAGAAGCATATATATCATTTAAAGACAAAACCGGCTACCGTTAAAAGCAGTATTTATTTTTGATGAAATATATCATACATGAAAGATTACATAATGCTAATAAAATAATTACCCATTTACCTATGGCTCAGCTTGAGAAATAAAACTTGTTTCATTTTTGAAAGCCCCTTTAGTGCCCCTCCTTCATGGCCTCCTCCTCCTGCTTCACCACAGTCTACCTCCTCAAGATAACCACTAATGAGTGCTTTTGTTTGTTTGTTTATTATTTCTTTTCTTTTAAAAATAGTTTTGCCAGATAAGAATATAGTGCATAATATATAGTGTAGCTCTACATTTTTGAAACTTATAAAATGGAATTATATTGTTAAGTATCTATACGTGGCTTGCTTCTTGCTTTTCATTTCATCCCTATCTTCAGAGTTAAAACAACCCAATGGCACCTTGAGAAGTGAGAGTCTCTGTGCCAATTAGGGGAATTTCATGATAGGATTATTGGCCACATTTAATGACACAATTTATTATACAGCCCCTTGTCACTCCAAAGTATACAATGGTGTTAGGCTAGATGGGTTTAGGTGAGTTCAAGGCCCTATCGCAATGCAGTGCTGGGAACCACTGTTTTCCTTCATCTTTCAGACTCTATTTGTTGTTTTTGCTTCCTACTGCTAGTCCTCTTCCTCTGTTATGAATGTTCATGCAAAACCATCTCTATCTTCCTTTAAGATTTGGTTCCTCCTATCTCTACCAATTTGTCATACACGTTTGTCTATGTTTTGATCACAATTGTTCATTGTGTATGTTCCTTCCCCACTAAAGAGGCTCTGCCTGTAAATCAATTTATGAAACGAGATACAAGGAGGGAGCGTAGCCCCACAGAGCCCATGTATATCTGAGCCTTCAGTCTAACTATGCTGGGACCTTGTTACCTACTAAGTATAATGAAATATTCCTTCATTTGATACCTACTTGCTTGCTTGCTTGTTGAAATTCTACTCTTTAAAAACGCATCCAAGCGGCCTCTGTTCTAGGAATCCATCTTAACTAAGTAGAATGAAATCCTCCCTCTTTAGTGCTTCCCCCTTTCATTCTGGCGTATAGCACTTACTTCATGATACTTAAAATTATTATTATTTTTATTATTATATATAATCACCTCCTAGACAGTAAAATTAAAGTTTGCATGCATGTGAAATTGATATACTTAATGGCGTATAATAGATAGTCACTAAACATTTGCTAATTTGAACTACATTTGTGTTATTTGTACTATAAAATAATTTAGATTTTCAGACCTCTTTTTGTGCAGAATTGTATATGAGAGATCTTTAAGATTACATGATGAAAATTTCACACACTTAATTAGGAAATATCTTACAAAACTCATCAAACTAGGAAGTTGTCTTGATCTTCCCATACCAAATTCTCCATGCTACTAAACATGATAGTGAACATTTTTATTTTTATTCATTTATTTTTGTAAATATCTACAATGTGATCATGTTTTTAAGCGTCTACTTGCAGCATATCGTAAATCTAATTCAGGAGTTGAGTTTTGCAACATTTGACTGCAGTAAAATTATGAATCTCATTAAGCAATCATATTGAATGTTCCTGAATAAATATAAGATGATATTATTCAGTTTCTAACACTGACTCACAGTTTCTTTTCAATATCTTATTATTTAACAATAAGTGCTCAGGAATCAGATTGTCTACATTCAAATTCCAACTTTATTCTGATACCGTAGACAAGTTATTTAACTTCTCTCAGCCCCAGTCTTCTCATCTGAAAAATTAGAGGAAATACTTACAGCAGCCTCATGGGTTGTTGTAATAACCTTGTACACATTGAATGAAATAGCAGAGCACTTGGCACATAGTAAATTCTCCATACACAATAACTGACACTGGAGTGGTCATGATTATTGTATCCTCAGAAAGATTAATTTTTAGATGTATGCCCTGAAACAGAATGAGTTGTAGAAGCATGATTCACTGAATTCTGCCATAAATGGGAAATAAGATTGTTGGGTCTGTGCACAAAATTATAGACTTTTTTTTTGTTTTATTTTCAAAGAAAATAATGATCTTTCCAAAGAATCTGGTATAGTATATTGATTTATGTTCACTAGGAAATCACTAAAGAATGGCTGTTTACTATCAAGTTATCAGAAGATTGTTATTTAAAGACTATTTGGTGTTTAACAAAGCTCTTGGATCTTTCCCATAGGATCTGGAGGAGTCCTTCTGTGGATAGACAAGGCTTTGTTTGCCTTTACAGTACACTAAGTAAAACCCCAAAAGGGGATGTGTAAATAGTGTAAAATTCAGGATACTCAAAGACCAAACTCATCCCTCCAACTTGTGTTTAATATGTAAATAAACCATTCAGCTACTGGAATCTCTTGAGATGACGTTGATTCTGTCATGTGTTACCCTGAAATAAGAGGAAAATAAGCATTTTTCCAATTGACCCCTCAGCAGTTTCTTCAGGGATGTTTTCTCAGGAGCCCCTTTCCAATTTCCCATCATTTTTCAATAAGATGTGGGCATTTCTTCCCCTATTTTTTTTTTATGGAGTTACGTTTTGATTTATTTTGTGTTTATTGACTATGGAGTTAGGAAATGTATCTCTTGTCCTTACTCAGATCAATTCGTTCAACATTCTGTTTTTGATTGGGAAGAGAACATATTTCTAAGCTTTGCTTCTTGTTTGTGGACAAATGCTAAGAAGTATAATCAAAATTTCTCATTCTCAGAGTAAATTGAATGCTTCTATCATTTGCCTAGGCAGTGACAGCAAAAAGCAAGCTCCCTTTCCTTTCTCTGTCCTGAATTCTTCCTCTAAGATTCTTGCCTCCTGGTATAGTCTTACATTTCTTTCAGTGGAGTAGCCCAGAATGTTCACAGAAGAACCAATTAAGACATTTTGAAGTATTTAACAAAAGAGGATATTGCAGTTACTTGGGCAGCGGATTCTCAACAAAATGCTCAATTTATGCCTGCTATCTAGAACAATATATACTAAAATCACAGAATAATCCTTTACACTGAATGATATAACTTCATATCACCAATGTCTTACATTGCTTTAATAGAGGAAATGTGATTCCTATGCAGTTGAAGGGTATTAGCAATTGTCCACTCATTTGTTTTTCTTTGACTCTGTAAACTGCCTCTAAAGAAAACTACAGGATCAAAGCCATTGGTGATGGGGTGACTGAAAAGCTGGGTATGTGATATTCTGAAGAGTAAATGAAGAGTATATTTGCTTTCATTAGTTTTGATTAAGCCATTTAATTGTAAAGTTGCATTTTGAAAAATGTACTTATGACCATAAAAACACTTTATTTCAACATTCTTGTACGAAAAAACTCAAACTTCTTTCTGCACATGTCATACTCTCTGGAGTTTGAATCCCTTTGGGTATTTTTTTCATGGAAATGATTGCTCCTAAAGACCATCCTGATAATTCAATTTTCTTAAGATTGCAACTGTTGCAAAACAGAAAAGTTAGCACAGTTGTGAAATTTGTGAATGGCTTTGGAAAGAATAACCTGGCTTTTCTTTTCCTTCATGAGCCACTCTCTGATAGCTTTTTTTTTCACCCAGGTATTTTTGTTAATCATTGTTGCCTGTTAATATTAGAACAAAGTTGTCAGTTTAAAACAATACTCATATGTGGGTTTTAGTGGGTCAGAAATCCAGGCATGGCTTACTGTGTCCTCTGATTGGAGTCTTAGAAAGCAATCAAGGTGTCAGGCAGGGCTGTGGATTCATCTGAGGCTTTTTCAAGCTCATTCAGGTTGTTGGCAGAATTCAGTTCCCTGTGGTTGTAGGAGTGAGGGCTTCAGTTTCTTCTTTGTATCTGCCAAAAGCCACTGTCAGCTCCTAGAGACTGCCCACAGTTTTTACTGTATGATTTTCCCAAAAATGTTGTTTGTCTTCTCAGTGTCAGCAAGGAAGAGAGAGACTCCATCAGGACAAGAAATATAATCTTATGTAACTAATTGTGAAGTAACGAACATGTAATCAAATATATCCCATCAACTTTTCCATTTTCTGTTTTTTAGAAACAAGTCACAAACTCAGGAAAGCAGGGGCCATAGTGGCCACCTTAAAGGACTGTCTGACATCTGACACATCAGAGAAACATTTAGAATAGTTACAATAAAATGCTTGCCTGAATTTTATGCCTAAACCTTAAATCCCCTATTACCAGTAGAAGCACCAGGAAATTTTGTTATTTGAGCAGCCAATACAGGGTCTCATCATAAAAGTAGTTATATGATTGTAAACTTATTAAATACTCTATTCAAGTCAGATTCTGGTAGATTATATCGCATCATCAACAAGTGGACACTTGTTGAGTAAATGCTACAGACTATAATGGTGTAGGAGGCAAGACTGATTGTAAACTAGCTTATTTTCCTTATGAAAATGTATGTCTCTTTTTATATATGAATTTAAAAGTAAACTTGATTCTTTCTCAGCTTGAAACCACAATTTACTATTAAGTTAACCCAAGTGAAATGACTGATATTCAACTTTTTTGACCTACAAGATAATTTCATATGATTCAACCTGATAGTTTCCCTGTATTGTTTTATACATTCTAGGAAGAATGCTAAATTGTATATACATTATCACATTCAGTCCCACAACCATACTATGCAGTACATGGAAAAATATGCATTGTACAGATGAGGAAATCGAGTCTCAGTGGGATTGTGTGACTTGATTATATTTAAGCTAATAATCAGCTAATTATATTATAGGGTTGATAGCAAAATGCAAATCTGCTGCTCAAAGCCTGTTCTTTTAGCCACTATTCTGAGACTGATAACATCGGTTTTATCTAAGAGGAAGTTATTGTGTTTCATTTCTGCAAGACTGAAGAAAGAGTAGACAGGAAGAGAAGAGGCTTAAGAGTCAGGATTCCTTTCTGAATCTGATGCCAGCTTGATTGTCTTTCATGATTTGGTATTCTTAGCATTCTTAAGATTGTTTTTTGTCTTTGTCATTCTGTAGTCTCACTAAGATGTGTCTAAGTGTGGATTCATTTTTATTTGTACTGTTTTGGAGGTATATATTATTGCCTCCTCTCTGTGAACTCAAGTCTCTAACAAGTTTCAGAAAGTTCCTAGCTATTTTCTATTCAAATATGGCATTTATTCTATTCTCTCGATGCTCTCGTCCTGAGCATCTGAAAATATACACGCTGGGTAGTCTCATTCTATCCACCGTATTCTTTTCAGGTTTATGTATTTCCAGGCCTTTGTTTCACTGTACTGTAATCCAGATAATTTCTGTATATAACTTTTCCAATTCACTAATCTTCTCTTCAGTTGTATATGATATGATGATTCATTCATTTGTTAACATTTTTTTACACATATATATTTCTTCAATTTTAGATGTTTGGTAGATTCTTGCTGTTTGCTTTTTTTTTTTTTCTTTTGAGATAGGGTCTCACTCTGTCACCCAGGCAAGAGCATAGTGGCAGGATCACAGCTCACTGTGGCCTCTACCTTCTGGGCTCGAGCAATCCTCCTACCTAAGCCTCCTGAGTAGTTGGAACCACAGATGTGGCCACCATACCTGACTTATTTTTAAAATTTGTAGTAGAGATGGACTCTCACAAAAAATGTTGCCCCAGCTGGTCTTGAACTCCTGGCCTCAAGCAGTCCTCCCACCTTGGTCTCCCAAAGTGCTTGGATTACAGGTGTGAGCCATGGCATCCAGCCTGTTTGACTTTTAATAAGACATAAAACTTCCTTTAACTTCAGTCTTTTCATAAATAAAATGGAAATGTGGAAATTGTTACTACCTCAGAAAATCACTGGAGAATTAAATCATTTAATATATTGATCTTATTAACTGGCCCATAGGAAATGACATATATATTTTTTCTACTATTTATTGAATTTGCCTGAGGATTATTTTTGTTTTCTGATTTTATGATTCCATATCTCTATCTATATCTATAGACAAAGAGAAATACTGTATTAGATCACTCTAGTACATGAATTTTTCAGGATCTAAATCTGATATTTGTTGTTGGATGCTTTTTGTGGGGCATTTTTTTTTTTCTAGAGAAGATTTATATTCACATCTGCAGATCTCAGACCACTTTAGCCCCATTCCAGGGTCCCAAGTATAATCAAGATTCTTAGTCTCTTTCACCTCAGTTTTTCTACTCCTTAAGTCTAGATGCCCAGTGTCTTTCACACTTGGTTACAACTCTTTCCCCAACCTAACACCTTCAATGAGTTTCTTTACTTACCGAGAGCCCAGACATGTGATAAAAATAACGTTTTATGTAAGTTATTAGGTAATTAAGTAAGTTATTAGGATCAAGTGATTAGAATTGTCTATCCCACCATACAGCTGCAAGCAAAAGTCTCTAATCCAGTCATTACTGATCATACACAATTATGTTGGGAGAGCAGTTACCAAACAAGTGTTTCTAATTGTTATAAATATACTTACTATTCGGCCAGACGTGGTGGCTCACACCTGTAATCCCAGCATTTGGGGAGGCCAAGGCAGGCCGATCACGAGGTCAAAAGATTGAGACCATCAAGGTCAACATGGTGAAACCCCGTCTCTACTAAAAATAAAAAAATTAGCTGGGCGTGGTGGCGCGTGCCTGTAGTCCCAGCTACTCGAGAGGCTGAGGCAGGAGAATTGCTTGAACCCTGGAGGCAGAGGTTGCAGTGAGCTGAGATCACGTCACTGCGCTCCAGCCTGGTGACAGAGCGAGACTCCATCTCAAAATATATATAAATATATATGTATACTTACTATTCAATTTAATTTGCTATATTGAAAATTTAATTGAGGATGTATTCTGCATTCTTTCTAACATGAGGACAGAAGGCGATGGTTTCTAACTAAGTATTTTTTTTTTTTTTTTTTTTTTTTTTTTGAGACGGAGTCTCTCTCTGTCACCCAGGTTGGAGTGCAGTGGTACGATCTTGGCTCACTGCAACCTCTGCCTCCCAGGTTCAAGCAATTCTCCTGTCTCAGCCTCCCCAGTAGCTGGGACTACAGGCACATACCACCATACCCAGCTAATTTTTGTATTTTTAGTACAGACGGGCTTTCACCATACTGGTCAGGCTGGTCTCAAACTCCTGACCTCAGGTGATCCACCCGCCTAGGCCTCCCAAAGTGCTGGGATTACAGGTGTGAGCCACCACGCCATTATTTCAGATGTGGGATATTTTAAGATGATTCAGAAACTTTCTGCTGCTTTCAAAAATTTATGCATAGCTTGTCATTATAAAGAGGGACTTTTCAAAAATTATTTTGCTATTTCATGAAGAACTCAACCAAGTAATTCTTACCCAAGTGAAATAACACCTTTATTCTTTAAAATCATACTGAATTCCCAAGTTTCCACCTCCTTGAGTACAGTTATTCTCAGAAATAAATTGTTTACATTTATTTAGAGAAAAAAATTAAAACCCTTGAGTCTTGAAAATTGTTTCAAACTGCCATCTATACTGTAATTCCCTTCAGAATGAAGTGGTAGAATAATGACACAGAGGAGCAGAGTCCATCAGCCATTCACACTGCTTGATTTAATGCTGGTCATCAAAGTCAATATGGAAATGAGCGCTTTAATGTTTGAAACCTTTGTTTCATATTTTTCAGAGGAAACATGGCTTTGGGGTTTTTTATGATGCTATACATTTTCCAGAAGCCATTTACCAATTCTACTGCAATGGGCCAAATTTGCTCTAAACTACATTCTAGCCTTTATTGTGTCTCCTGGCATCTTGCTTTGTTCCCATCATATATTGTTGTTTAGTGACAATATTATCTTAACACAGCATTTGTAGTTCAGAATGCCAGCAAAATTTCTATGCCTGAAAATATAAAGACTACGCCATATATACTAAAGAGAAGTCTTGCTCCTCTCTTTCCTTAGTTTCACTCTCCTTTATTTTGAAATTTACCTGTGGCTTAGCTTTTCAATATGTTTCCTTAATTATTAAATTAAATATAGTTAATGAAGGACTAGAACTTTTGTATACCATTTGGTTCCAGAAAGGAAACATTTTTTGCTTTATACTTGTGGGCAAGAAAGCATTCATGTTTGGATTTGTATACACTGGGGGATGCTAGAACCAGGAAGGCAGGAATATGATAAGGCCGTGGTTATACCAACTGGCTTTCTAAATCAGATGCCTCTATTGCCAGTACCATTGGTCAGTTCGTCTGAAGGATGTTTCCTTCTACAGAAATCATAAACTTTCACAAAGAGACTGTTTGTGTTTGGGACCATACAGAGAAGACTTTAGATCATAAGGGTAGTGGTATCTAATTTAGGTTTATTTAAGTAAACAGTGGCAGGAATTTCAATTTTTTTGATTTTTTATATTAGAAACATACAAAAATGTACACTACAGGCTGGGCACGGTGGCTCATGCCTGTAATCCAAGCACTTTGGTTGGCCGAGGCCGGCAGATCACCTAAGGTTAGAAGTTCGAGACCAGCCTGGCCAACATGGTGAAACCCTGTCCCTACTAAAAATATAAAAATGAGCCGGGCGTGGTAGCACATGCCTGTAATCCCAGCTACTCAGGAGGCCCAGGCGGGAGAATCACTTGAACCTGGGAGGCGGAAGTTGCAGTGAGCTGAGACTGTGCCACTGCACTCCAGCCTGGGCAACAAGGGCAAGACTCTGTCTCAAAAAAACAAAAAACAAAAAACAAAACAAACACACACACACACATGTAGGACACAATATGATCAATTTTTTTTTTTTTTTTTTTTTTTTTGAGACAGAGTCTCACCCTATTCCCCACGATGGTCTTACTTCCCAAAGTGCTGGGATTACAGGCATGAGCCACTGTGCCAGGCCTACAATTAATTTTATAGAGACTTAGAGGAAGAGTAAAAATTACAGAATTTGAAGATTGAGAGGGCTTGTCTTTTTAAATTGATTTAATTGACAAATAACAATTGCACATACTTATGAGTACATAGTGATGATACATATAATGCATAGTGATGCACAGAGTAATTAGCATATCCATCAACTCAAAGATGTATCATTTCTTTGTGTTGGGAACATTCAATATCCACCTTCTAGCTATTTGAAACCATATATTATTGTTAACTAGAGTCATCCTAGAGTGGTGTAGAGCACTAGAACTTACTCCTCCTATCTAGCTGGAATTCTGTATCCTCTAATAAATCTCTCCCTGTCACTCCCTTCCCCTGACCCTTCCCAGCCCCAGTATCCTCTGTTCTTTGACTTCTATGATATCAACTTTTTTTTTTTTTTTTAACTTTCACATTTGAGTAAGACAGTGTAGTGTTTAACTTTTTGTTCCTGGCTTATTTCATGCAGCATAATGTCCTAGTCCTCCAGTTCTATCCACGTTGCTGTGAAAGACAGGATATCATTCTTTTTATGGCTAAATAGTATTCCATTGTGTATACGTGTCACATTTTCTTTATTCATTCACCTGTTGTTAGACACCTAGGTTGATTTCATGTCTTGCCTATTGTGATTAATGCCACAATAAACATGAGAGTGCAAGTGTCTCATTGATATAATGATTTAATTTCTTTTGGATAACTTACCAGTACCAGGATTGCTGGATCGTATTGTGGTTCTATTTGTAGCTTTTTGAGGAACTTCTATACTCTTCTCCATAGTGACTGTACTAGTTTACATTCCCACCAACAGCGTGTGAGTTCCTTTTTCTCCATATTGAGAGGGCTTGTCAATGTGCCAGAGACTTTAAACTCTGCCAATGACTGGTTTTGCATCTTTAGGCCAAGTGCTTAAACTTTCTGAACTTCAGTATTCATATACGTGGAATGGTGACCTCATGTTATATATTGTTGTGAGAATTAAATAAAATAAAACAATGAAAAGATTCTTAGTGCCCTTTGGACTAAGTAAGAGCCTTTTGCACTAAGCACATAGTTTTCAATCAGAAAATATTCCAAATAATTCTTTACATATAGTGATCACTGAACAAATAATATGACAAAATAACATCTTCCAAAAATTATTGAATATTAAGGAATAAATTCAGAATATTGAAGAAGAGAAATCCTGTGATGTAGCTTATATCACAACAGTACCTAAAGTAGTCCATTCCTCTTAGTGAATAAATGAAGGAATTAATGAATTGTATGACCGAGATTTTTAGCAAAAAGCTAATTTCTTTCCTTACACAGATATGTTTATAATGAATGTTATATGAGAAGCTCTCCTTTATTGACAATAATAGTAAGCAATTGATATTTCATATGTTCTATGCAATATTGTTTTCTAAAATCTTATTGACTATGTAGAAGATAATATTTGCATACAAAGAATGTTTTCTCTATCCTTCCTCATTTTTACTTTAATTATAAATTTAAACCATCTTGAAATTTCATAAGTTTAAATATGTGTGATTTGGAATGCTATCATTTGTAATTACACACAGTTTTCTAAATGAATAAATGGATGTATTTTTCATGTCCTCAATTATCTATTCATTTACTGCTCTTTATGAAGTTCCTGATATGTGCCAGGCGTTTTGTTGGGCTCTGAGGAAACAGTGATGATGACATGATCCCGGCATTTAAAGCCAGCACATTTTACTGACATAGTCAAGAAACTTGGTTGAACACTAAATGCTAAACACAGTTTAGACTATTAAAGTTCATTGCAAAAAGGAAGTGTAATTTTCTAAGACCTAGATGAGGACTAACACATGCAACTAAGAATCAGAAAAAATTGAATTAGAATTAGAATATTGAAATCTGTATGATCTTGGGTAAGTTATAAACCATCCTTGTATCTCAAACTCATTATCTGTAAAATAATTTGTTTTCAAAAATTATATATATATGTACATATATATACACACATAATGATGCCTACTTCATGAATGTGGTATAAGTATTAATCTTCCTGCTGTGGTTTCTGAAGACTATCTATCCCATTTCCATATATTGTTCCCCCTCTGAGGATAATACCCAGAGAATAATACAAACAGTAGAACGCAGCCCCCTAACCAGGACACAGACTCAACGGCCATCCCCAAATTTCTCTCAAATTAGGTTCATTTAACCATGCATCACTTCAAAAACCAATATGAAAAGGTAAAGGCAAAAGTAATGATACATTTTAATGTCTGTGTGTTTACATTTGTTTTCTTATATTTTATTCTGTGACTCAAGAAGATAACCCCAAACAATTGTGCATAAAGAAAAATCTAGATGTGCAATTTACTCTGTCCATTATTTCTGCCAACTTTAATAATAACTACTGATGAACCACACATTTAAGATATACAGCCTAGGAGGCATATGTATATCCAATTAGTCCTATTTCTTCTTAGAACTAAAAATACTCTTTTATTTGTAGTTTTAATAGCTTAATTTTGCTGATGTTATAATTTGAAATGAGCTGAGTCAAAGTAGCCTCTGACACCAAAAGATACCGGGTTTTGCTTTCACTGAGTTTATTTAAGTCCCTTATTATCTCAAGTTACAGCATGGCAAAGAGACTATTTTATTTGCATTTAGTAAACTTTCAGATCGTGTGCAGTTTTGATAGCTTATAATTTACTAGAATGAGGGCATAAAGAAATTTGATGGTTGCTAAGATGTTTATGGTTTCTTGAAAAGAGATTGGTTTTATCATCTTGTTTTATCTTCTTTTAACTCATCCATGAGAATATTTGAGTCTCAGAAAATCATCCCTGACAATCACCATGAAAGGAGGTAAGACTCTTAGGATGATGATACTTCATGTCCCTTAATCTATATCCACTTACCCATTATAAAGACATTTAGAGTCTGTTTCAATGTTAGACAGAGGTATATTTCTTAATCTGATTCCATTTAGCATAATGCCAACTTCTAAAATTCTATTAAAAATACATTATAGAGACAGGAGCATAATTTTTACTATATATTGAGTCTGCAGATCTGAGTTCAAATTATACCTAAAATAAAAATAATGTTACCTTTGGATATTACTTCACCTTTTTTCCCCCACATTTTATTTATCTATTAAACAGGGGTAGGAATATCTCATCTGTATATCTCTCAGGATGGTTATAAAAATTAAATCTAATAATGTATTTTAAATTTCTCATCAAATGATAAATATGAGATACTTGAAACAATGTCTCTAATATTATTTCATGTATTGAAATATGAATAACCATAATTACTGCAATTGCTTAACAACTGCTAAATAGGGTTAGTAGTAATGAATCTTGTTAGAATAGAATCATGTAAATAGTATAGGCTATGGTCTTCAGACAGTAATATTTAAAACAAATATGGGAAATTTCTAAACATATATACACTCTACACTATCTGTCTAGTGGAGGGCATAAAACAAACAGCTCTACCATCTCTAAAATTAGAGTTTAGATTTTAAGTTTTTACGTATAATCACCCAAGGGATTAGCTGTGTCTCCTTGACCTCTCTAACTCTCTGATTCTCAATTTTTATCTCTAGAATTGGTATCTGCAATGGAAAAACTCAGTAGTGGAGCTGACAGTTTATATACTGAATGTGACTTTTTGGATGCTATAAGTATTGTTTTGGAGATGTAACGACCTATACTGTAAGTCAAGAAAGCTAGTCAGGTAAGGGAAGTTGAGTTTCTTGAGTATGTGATGACAGGCAAGAGATGACAATTTAGGCAAGCACTAAGTGTCAACCAAGACCCACAAATATAACCCTGTCATTTTTTATTAATATGTAACAGGTGTGTACAATCCTGGGTAATATTAGTGTATGTATTATTAATTATGAAGTCAAATGAGTGTTATGCATGAGGGATGTCTGCAAAGCTCCAGCCACTGGGCTGTATTTCAGAGATGAAATCCATGGGATTCTAGCAAGATAAATCCAGCAAAGTATGGGTATTAGAAGCAGGGAACCACTCAAGAAATCTGACAGTAAAGAATTCAATTATTGAAATGAAGTAGAAAACGGTGACTTAATCTCATTGGTAAACCAGAAGTCTAGTTACTAGAATTAACACAAGGTCAGAGCTGGATTATCAATAAGATTAAATAAACTATGACCCTTCTGAGAACTGATTTTTAAAATTTCCTTTTCACTACAGGAAAGATAGGAATTGGGACATTAGAATGCAGTCAAGTAGCAGGAACTATCTGTAGTGCTATCTGTAGAAATAAAAGGAATTTGGGGGTTAGGAAACCAAGTAGGACATGAGACTCAACCCTGGCTGAGCTTTTAAAATCTTTCCTTTACTGTCTTTATCTATCTTTTTATTTTAGCTTAAAATTGTTTATTTCTCTTTCCCAATTTCTTCTTTTAATCTTCTCAAAGAAGAAATTTCATAATTGGTGAACCTATTACCTCTGCTGATTTATAAAAGATTTCTAAGATTTAACAGACTTTTATGTTTATAATATAGAAATTAAAGTTTGATTTAGATATTTGCAGAAGTGTCATATTTTTCTCTCCTTTGCTTTGGAATAAATAAATGATTTAAAAATTATTGTTCTTTTAATAGCTAGCTATATTTTTTGTTTTACTCTAATCCCTTATTGATTCTCCCATGTGTCGGTTTCTGTCAATTAATAACAGAGATTAATTTTAAATAATCACTTATGTGTTGCTCACTGTTTAAGAATGCATGTGTTTCATGTGTGTTAGCTACATTTAATTCTCTCAACAAAAATACATAGATTTTTGTTTGTAGAGCTAGATGCTAATATTATCACCTTTAGAGATGAAGATACTGAACACAATCTCATTGGTAACATCAATTTCATTATTGTATAATAGTTCCCTATGCGAATGTAGTGATTTACTTCACTACTTTTCTTAAAGAATTTAGGTATTTTTTAGTTTTTCCATTGTAAACAATGGCAAAGATTTATTATTTATTTATTTTTATTATTTATTTATTTATTTTGAGACAGAGTCTTGCTCTGTCACCCAGGCTGGAGTGCAGTGGCACGATCTTGGCTCACTGCAACCTCTGCCTCTCCAGGTTTAAGCAATTCTCTGCTTCAGCCTCTGGAGTAGCTGGGATTACAGGCACGTGCCACCACACCGGGCTAACTTTTCTGTATTTTTAGTAGAGATGGGGTTTCACCATCTTGGCCAGGCTGGTCTTGAACTCCTGACCTCTTGATCCACCAAAGTGTTGGGATTACAGGCGTGAGCCACCGCACCCCGCCAAGGATTTATTTTTTAAAATTATTTCGTGCATAACATTTTCTTCTGTAGTTAAGATAATTTCTTTAGGATAAATTTTCACAGTATAAATCCTTGGGTCAAAGGAAATAAAAATTAAGGGTCTTGATGTTTTGGACAAAGACCCTTCCAATCTGCTCACTTCCAATTTACCTTCAGAACTGTGAAATCACAGTAAAAACCTGCCTCCCTGATTTTTGTCTCATTCTTCCTTGCTCTTTCCTGTTTAGGTTTTCATTCCCTTCTGTATTCTGTGTTGATCTTATTCTTGCACTGACTACCTAATCTCCATTAAGCTTTCAGTCACTAAGTTTGCATCCTTTTCTTTACTATCAGTTAGTTACTATGTTATCTCTCTAACTACTGTACGTTCCCTCAGTAATTAATAAAAAGAGACCTTTCCAAATGGTCTAAGCTCTTTTTGAGGCTTATTCTATATATCATATTCACCCATTTCAAAAATAAAAGTCAGTGATTTTAGTATATTTACTGAGTTGTGCGACTATCACCATAAGTCAGTTTTTGAGCATTTTCATGACCACAATAAGAACACTTATGTCTATTTGCTATTAATCCTTCCGACCTCCAGGCCCAGGCAATGGATTATCTACTTTTGGTGAGTTTAAATTTGCCTTTCCATGACATCTTATATAAATGGAATTATGCAACATCGGGTCCTTTGTAACTGGCATCTCTCACTTAGCAAAATGTTTTGAGGTCCATCCTTGGTGTAGCATGTACCAAAACTTGATTCTTTTTTATGGCTGAATAATATTCCATTGTGCAGATGTACCACATTTTATGTTATCTATTCTTAAATTGATGAACATTTAGGGTTATTTCTATTTTTAGGCTATTATAAATAATGCTGTTATCAACATTTCTCTACAAGTTTTTACATGAACATATACTTTATTTGTCTTGGCTATAGATACCTAGGCTATGCATAACTTCATTTATCTTCATCTTATATAGATACCTAGGAATGAAATTGCTGGGTCCTGTGGTAACTCACATATATATTCCACTTGAGGGACTGCCATACAGTTTTCCAAAGTGGCTTCACCATTTTATGTTCCCATCAGTGGCGTATAAGTTTTCTTCATTTCTTTACATTCTTGTCAACATTTATTATTGTCTAGATTATTTATTATGGCCATCTTAGTGGCTATAAAATGACATTTCATTAGGGTTTTAATTTGTATTGCCTTAATTACTTTTGGTGTCGATCAGCTTTTCATGTGCTCATGCAACAAGTTTTTAAATCTTTTTTGAGACTGAGTAGGGTAATGATTAAGAATCTGAAGTTTGAATGTAATCAGACCTGGTTCAAAGTCCAGTGCTTCCTCTTACCACCTTGGGAGGAACACCCTGATCATCTTGAGCCATAGATTTCTTTCCCATAAAGAGAGCAGCACAATACCTGACTTATAGCACTGTGGAGGATTAAATGATGTAATGTATATAAAGTGACCAACTGATTGGACAAATGCAGTAAATAGTAGTTGCTATTTTTCCTAATAATTGTATCTGTATTTATCCTTTTGAGATGCTTAAAAGTAGTAATTCTCGGACTCTTTGGTCTCAGGACTCTTTACACTCTTAAAAATTACTGAAGACTACAAAAAGCGTTTGTTATGTAGATTAAATTTATTGATATTTGCTGTATTAGATATTAAAACTGACATTTTTAAAAAAATTGTTTACAAATTTATTTTTCCAATAACTATGATAAACTCATTATAAGTTAACATAAACAACATTTTTATGAAAAATAAATACATGTTTAGAAACAAAATAATGAGAAGAGTAGCATTTTTTTACATTTTCCAAATCTATTTAATGATTTGGCTCAATAGAAAACATCTGAATTCTCCTATCTGCTTCTGCAGTCAATCTGTTGTACTGCACTTCATGCAGCCTCTGGAAAAAATCCACAGTTAACTCCTGAGAGCATGAGAGTGAAAAAGGCAAATAAGGTATTATTACAAAAATAGTTTGACTTTAGACATCTCCTGATGGGTTCTCAAGGCCTCCCAGAGACCTTGGAACACTCTTTGAGAAGCACTGCTATAAGAGTTATGAGATAACTTTTCAACCCCATTAATTAGGTCCTGTTTATACTCAGCACTATATTCAATGTGAATGATTTTGGACTTATTTTTGAAAAAAATTATTGGAAAGTAGATGTATGTGAAATTTTTGGAATATTAGAAAAGATCGTCAAATTACAAAAGTAGGGAATTGTAGAATAGACAATGTTACAAAAAAATATTGTGTGAAGAAAGACTATTGTGGGTCACTGGGAAATTCTTGTGGGATGTTAATGAGGAATGTCTTAAACTATGCAATAATTCCTGGAGGATAGAGAGGGTCTTTAATAGGTTATTAACTCTTTGCAATTCTTTTTCCATAAGCATATATTCCAAAGTTATTATTAAATGACTAGACAAAGGGTGACAAAATTTGGGGTAATCAAATTACGTAAGAAGAAAATATGTGCTTACTTCTCTTTCATATTTCACAACCGACCAATGAATTGGCTCTTCTATATTTTATTTTTGAGCTTGGAATCATGTCCCATTTAACCAAGCATGCAGTATTTATTTGATGGTAAAGATTCAATTCCAGAATATCATATGAACATTTCTTAGGAAAAACAGCAGGAGGAATAGCTTGTAATATGGGTCCTTGTAACTCAGTAATTTAATTTACAGTCCAATTACTTGAGCTTCATGACTTACAGGGTATTATATAAAGTAAATAAAGTTTCTTCAAAATTAATTTTTCAGTCTGAAAACACTAGAAACTTTTCAAGTATATTTGATATAACTCTATTTCTGTGAGATAAAGTATTAAATTGTTCTCATCCAAGTATGTGTGATGCACATTCACTCATTCGCCCATTGTTCAACTGTTCATTCATTCTTTCATTTGTAGTTTGACATACGATAGTACTTTTGTAGTAGGTTTTTTTTTTTTTTTTTTTCCCCTGAAACATGTTCAAGCCCTAGGGTTTCAATAGACAGAGCTAAAGACTGGTGCACCAGGCAGTGCCACGTATTATACTCCATTATAGACTGTGATGGTTAATTTTGTGTTCATTTGAGTAGGCCACAGGGTACCCAGGTGAAACATTGATTTTGGGTGTGACTGTAAGAGGTGCTTCTGGCTGAGATTTGCATTTGAATCAGCGACTCAGTATAGTAGATTGCAACCCCTGCAATCACCCCTGCCCTAGTGATTGGTATCATCCAATCTGTTGAGGTCCCAGAATAGAGCAAAAGGTGGAGGAAGTAAGAATTCACCCCTCTTTGGCTGGGCATGGTGGCTTACCCCGTAAACCTAGCACTTTGGGAGGCAGAGGTGGGTGGATCACCTGAGGTCAGGAGTTTGATACCAGCCTGGTCGATATGGTGAATCCCTGTCTCTACTAATAATACAAAAATTAGCAGAGTGTGGTGGCACACACCTGTAATCCCAGCTACTCAAGAGGCTGAGGCAGGAGAATTGCTTGAACCCAGGAGGCAGAGTTTGCAGCGAGCTGAGATCATGCCACTGCACTCCAGCCTGGGCAACAAGAGTGAAACTCTGTCTCAAAAAAAAAAAAAAAATTATATAGATGTGTGTGTATGTGTATATACATATACATATATGTACACACACATATATATGTGTGTATATATGAATTTACCCCTCTTTTTCCTGCTTCACTGCTTGAGCTGGAATATCTCATCACATTTCTCCTGCCCTTGGACTGAAATTTACATTATTGGTTCTCCTTGGTTCTCAGACCTTCAGATTTGGATTAAATTATACCACCAGATTTACTAGGTCTCCAGCCTGCAGAAGGCATATTGTGGGCTTCTCAGCCTCTGTAATTGCGTGGGTCATTCCTCATTTATATACACATAAAATGGTTCTGTTTCTCTGGAGGACCTGAGTAATACACAGACTTAAGTAAAATGGACCATGACATTTCAGGAAAGAAATCCTGTGATCATCAAGAAAGACTTTTCTATGGACAACAAGTCTGAGCTGCATTGAGTTTAGAAGGAAAAGTGAGACTTTCCCCAGGAAATAAGGAGTTCAATTGACAAGGATTCAGAATGACTTATAATGGTAGAGAAGTACCATAACATCAGAGCTAGGTACCCTTCAACATGCTCAGGTGTCTCGTCTTAGCTGCCACTTAATACTGCTTAATCCAACAGTTAAATATGATGTATCCCTAGGTTTGAATCTCACATCTGCTACTTACTAAGTTTATAACTTGGGAAAATGATCTAAGCCCTGGCTTGCCATTTATAACATGACAATAATAATGCTCACCTTGAAACTTTCTTATCAGGATTGAATACAATATGCTAAAAGCCATCAGCACAATGTGTGACACTTAATAGGCCTACAAATTAAAGATTGTTGTCATTGTTGATTCTTACCCCCAGACACCTACCTTTTGGCAAAGATCACACTTGAAATACTATCAGCGTGGCGCAATGTCAATATTAAAAGAATGGCTATCTGAGAAGGTGATGTTAGATTCCGATTATTGACATTTTCTCATTGGAAATAATTTTCTTTTCCATATTTCAAATCATCTTTCCTGAGTAAGTAACTGGTATTTCTCTCATAAAATGACTGAAGGTAAGAAACAAACAGAGATGACATCTTAGTTATCATGCAAGGTGACATAACAAAATGAGAAAAAAATACATAATGTTTATAAATTGACACATGAAAATGTAAAATATGGAAAATTATTCTTGATACAGTTTTAAGAAAATTTATTTAAAAGCCAATCACAACTCTGTTTACATTCTCTTTCTAAATATCAATATACACAATGGAAAAAGTTTTAAAAATCACAGGGTCCTAAGAATTGCACTTGGAGACTTTTAAAGGAAGAGAATAAGATTAGAGATAATGTTTTCAAGGGAAAATGGATACGATAATTGATTCCAGAATGCAAAATTTGAACTACAATGGCAGAGAAATATATGCCACATGTATAATGAAATTTCAGGAATTTTTCCCCCTGAAGGACATTTCTAAATTCTTTAGATTCTTAACACCTTAATGTATCTATTTTAGCATGGGTAGTGATAAACAATTGCAATCTCAGGATCATTTTAAATGTCCCAAAAATATTTTTTGACATAGAATGAGAAAAGAAAGTAAATTTTCCTATCAAATTTAGGATTTGCAATAAATGGCTGCTTCCCTACTGTGAAGAACATCGGTTCCTTATGTAACACAATTTATTCACTGTATGTGTAGAAAATTGATAGCAGGAACATTCCTATTTGTCACATTCACAGTTGCCAGCTTTTAAACTTTTAATTTCTTACTGTTACTTTGCAATTAAATTTAGTGTCGTTGCTTTGAAATAAATGCTGGGTCACATTCAGTTAGTTGGATTTTGACATTGTTTTCCAAGAGTCAAGAGGTGGCTGAAGTTCCTGAGGGCCTAAAAATAGTTCTGAAACAGAAGTGTACACCCTAGGGGCTTGATTATCTTTGTGAGCATGCAATTGTATTTTCAACACAATTAGCTGCCTAACTGTTTGACTAAACTTTTCTATGTATTTGCACATGTAAGTAATTATGACAGAATTAAAATCTGAAGAGCTCTCTGCTTACTTTGTTTTTTCTTATGAATAAGACTAAAAATATATATTGAAAAGAATTTTATTTTGTAAACTCATTCATTGAATGAACAAAATATGACAGGATTTTTAAAAATTTATTTCTTACCTCCCCCCACAAAAAAGGAAGATAATAGAGACTATGAGTAAACAAAAATAAAATAACTTGCAACAATCTTCTAGCACCCTTTCTGGTCTGATCTCCTGCTACCCCCAATACACACGTGAATTTAATGTACATATATTAATATGAATTTATAAATATACATTAACTTTGTATATACTAACAATTAATGCCCATTAAAGTTCATCTTTATTTATAGTTTCAGTTTATATATTTTACCCTTCAGTGTATTATTTTCCTATAACTTAAGCAGCATTTTGTACACATTCACTTTTTATATGACTCATGCCTTATATATGTATACTGTGAACCTAACTCTGAACACATTTAATACATGAGTTAGTGTACTTTTTGAGTATGAATCTGCCCTTTCTACCAATCCCATAGATGGAGGCCAAATTGTAAGGTATTTATAAGTACTACCTGTGCCAAATGTCGAGTAGCATCACCTGCCTTATGTGAAACTCTTGGTAATGTAGATGAAGAATGTGCATAAAGACTGATGAGAGCATTGTAAGAGTGAAGCATAACATGTAGATCAAGTATTAGCGTCCTTTGCTTTACCTATTCCTGCTGTTTGATACATTCTCCTTTAAATGTGAAAAGGATCTTCTAAATTGCATGGTAAAGTATCTTGTAATCCAATGTAGTCATTTACACCCAAGTATTACTTTCAAAATGTTAAAGGCCACTCTGTACTTGTATTAGTTGGATTGAGCTTGTTCATTTTACAAAATTCTGACTCAGTTCTCTAAAGTTTGCATCAATTACGTTAAACAATGCAGGCTTTTAAAATTGAGTAATCATTTTTATCAGCCATTTTTTAACGGTGGCACTTTTCATGCATGGTTAAGTGTGATTTTAGCTGTTAAATTCTTCTGCTCAAATGAAATAAGCATTTTAATTCAGCAATCTGAAAATCATCAATAACAGACATTGCCTTGCCCTTTTGCTCTCCCAATTTACCTAATCAGTTCTCATTTTTTAATATGAGCACACAACTATTTCAAACAGACAATTGTCAGTCCTAGATTTAATTATCTCTAATAGCAGGACCCCATTTAGAATCCCTTGGTACTTCTTGTGGCTAAACAGCCTCAGAGTCAAGAAGACATTCCTTATGACTTGGTTAGAGCTGCACTCTTTGCCTTTAGATTTGCTTGCAGGGGAGATGTAGAACAGGTGAGCATCTTCCTCAGACTAACCCTTCACTGTCTTCATTGAAAACAATTATTAAGAAGCCCATTGTTGGCCAGGTGCAGTGGCTCATGTCTATAATCCCACCACTTTCAGAGATTAAGGCAGGAGGATCCCTTGAGCCCAGGAGTTCAAGACCAGCTTGGGCAACTGGGGAGACTCCTCGGCTCTACAACAAAAAGAAGCACGTTATTTTTTCTGCAGGCAAGAGATGAACGACTCACCTTTATTCTTCTTTCCTAGTTTCTATTCTTTGAAATGGTAGAATCAAATCTGTCATTCAAAGTTTTGCACACAGAAGTTACCCAGCATGTTTTTAATGTTTCTTTTTCTTTTACCCTTTGATGTACAGAAAACAGTCAATACTAAACAAAAACCAATAAGCATGTAGCTGAGGGACTATAGTCATTCCTGATTATTGTAAGTGTATTTGCACTCCTGCCTTTTGTATACCTATTCTTATTTTAATATTTGCTTTTGGTCCCAAAAGACTCATGGGGATTTCTGTGGTAATTTCTGAAATTCTTCCTCTGTGTAGCTCCTTCCTCTCTGGAACACTGCCTCACAAATCCAGCTATCCCACTCTCGCAAATTTGACCTCTCTCCACAGCTGAGGAAGACTGCCAGGCTCTGTTAGGGTTTATTTCTCTGTGATTTGGTCCAGAAAATATCTCCAGTGTTTTATTGTAAAATTATGATGGCTCAGATGTTTGACAGGGCATCTTCATTTGACTGTGCTTGGTTCTACCTTAGTTCCTTTTGAATCTCCCTATCCAGTTTAAGCATGATGATAAACTAATTGAATCAAACTGAAGGCCAGCCACCATGCATCAGGTTAAATGATGGTTTCTCAGAGCATCTTGTCATCATGAAACGGAAGAGTTCCCTGATACCCCTTGCAAGACGTACAACAGGGTTGTGGCTCACTTGTTCAGTTGCCACCACTGCTCAAATCCCTTGCAGGAAGGGGAGCATGCAGTTGGGCAGGTGCAGAGACTGGGGCCAGTGCTTTGGGCTCCGGCCCTCTGGTAGTGTGGGTGCCTGCAACCCCAGTGTTACAATGCTGTCTTAGCCTTTCTGTCTGCAGATGACTTTAAGTGTTAACCAGTTCAATGGACCCTCTGCCTTTTTGCAAGGGCAGAAGGCCAGCATGACAGCTTTCTGTATCCTGAGCTCTTGTCCAGTGTCCTGGAAGAATTGGATTACACATGAGACACAGTCTCGCTCTGTCGCCCAGGCTGGAGTGCAGTGGCACGATCTCAGCTCACTGTAACCTCCGCCTCCCGGGTTCAAGCAATTCTGCCTCAGCCTCCCAAGTAGCTCGGACTACAGGTGCACGCCACCACACCTGGATAATTTTTGTATTTTTAGTAGTTTCACCATATTGGCCAGACTGGTCTCGAACTCCTGACCTCATGATCTGCCTGCCTCAGCCTCCCAAAGTGCTGGGAATTCAAGTGAATGTGAGGTTTTATTGAATGGTGGAGGTGGTCCTCCGTGGAACAAATGGGGAGCCAGAATTGGGGACAGAGTGGGAAGATGATCTTCCCTTGGAGTTGGGTCGTCCAACTGCCAAACCCCTCTCTGACTACCCCCAGCCAAACTCCTCTCAGCACTCAGACATTCCCCCCTCTTCTCTCCTTCTCTGCTGTGTCATTCTGCTGTTCATCTGCTTATCTTATCTCCTCATCTGCTGGTCCGTTCTGGAGCCTGGGGTACAGGATAGGGACATGGCCAACTTTTTGGGTGCGAAAACAGAAATGCCTGTCCTCATTTAGGGCTGTGGGTGTCCGGGCTTGAGGTGAGGGCTTTGCTGGGAAACCGCCCTCTTTTTTTTTTTTTTTGAGATGGATTCTCCCTCGTTCACCAGGGTGGAGTGCAGCGGCACAATCTTGGCTCACTGCAACCTCTGCCTCCTGGTTTCAAGTGATTCTCTTCCCTCAGCCTCCTTAAGTAGCTGGGACTACAGGCGCATGGCACCATGCCCAGCTAATTTTTTTGTATTTTTGGTAGAGACAAGGTTTTACCATGCTGGCCAGGCTGGTCTCGAACTCTTGACCTCAGGTGATCCGCGCCCCTCATCCTCTCAAAACGCTGGGATTACAGGCATGGACCGCCTTCTTCTACCCAGTATTTCCATCTCCTGTTCATATCATCACAATTAAATGGAAATACAAATGGCATGTTAAAAAAATATTAAATGCAACACTTGATGATTAAGCACATTTGGTTTGAATTCATAAAATAGATACTCAGTGTGGCAGTTTAACTTATTGAGACATTAATTTGTATTTTGTTCTTACTACTGTTGGAATTACATTTACCTCCTGTATCATTAAAAATACTTTTTAAAAAATAAACCCCGTAATGCAGTCTTTTACCTCAGAGGCTTTTGTGCTGCAGGTTTAAAGCAGAAGTTACCAGATACCCATAAGCCAAATAAGTCCTGACTTTTGTTTGTTCAGGTCTTGGCTCATTTATGGGATTTATGATGCAACAGTTCTGACAGGATGGGAGTGCTTGGATTTCTAGGAAAGGGGACTAACTAGAGACTTTCAAGGGCTTATACCAGACTGGTTCTAGGTTCTTGAGAGAGTGGAGGTTGAAAAGCAGCTCTCTGCTCCCTCACAATGCCCTGGGGAGCGATGTATCTAGTGAAAAGTAACACTAAATACCAATGTTTTGGCCTCCAGTAAGTCACCATATTTTGGCAAAAGTCTCTTTGCCTAAAGTTGACACTTAAGTGGAGCTGGCAACATATATTCAGCAGGATTCTGGTTCTTCCCAAATGTCCAGAATGGAGATACTCCTTCTGCCAACTCCCTCCTGCCAACCAGGATTTGTTCTTTCCCTGGTACTTGTTTGTTTTGCAAGACTTTGTGTAGTCTCTTCTCTGCATTTACAGCTCAGTCAAAGATTCCAGGAAATCCGTATGGAAATTTCTGGAACTCTTTTACTGCCCTCCTCTCTGGTACAATGCCCTACAGATTCCAGCTGCCTCACCTCCTCCACCTGAACTTTGATCTCTGTCTCTTCAGCTAAGTGTGATTGGCATGGCCTGCTTGGGTCTCCTCTGCCTGTGTCTAAATTTAGAAAGTGCCTCCAGGCAGAAATCCTGGGCAATTGTAGGACATTCCTCATTTGTTCCACTCCTCATTGCAAACACAGTTCCTTAGTGTCTGTTTTCCAATGCCTGAAAAGAGCTGTTGCACATATTTTTCGAGTTTTCCAATAATTTATGGCTGGCAGGCTGATCTGCTACCAGTTATTCTCAAAGCCAGAAGCAGTAGGGTGATATTTTAAAAACAGTTATAAGTGGGTGATTCCTCTGCTTAGAGCTCTTGAATGGCTTTCCACAGCACTTAGAAAAAGATTCAAAATCCTTTGAGGCCTGTTCTGAGTGTGTTCTGGGCCCTATCTGCCAGCAGAGCTTCATCTCAGCCACTGTCATTTTCACCCACTAGTCTACCTAGTCTCACTTTCAGTGTTCCAGGGTGCCGCGCGCATTCCCAAATCAAGACCTTTAAATGCCAACTTGGATATAATCCATCTGACTCATGTGTCCACTCCTGAGCTATTCAATTGTAGATGACAGTACAAGGCCACCCATCTTAGCCTGGTCACTAGGACACTCGTATAGCATACGCACATTTCCTTGGCTTCAGCATAAAGAGTATTATTTGGAGCTTTTTGGTAGCAGTGGACAAATGTTAAAATATGGAAAATTTTTAAAAGTTTATTGTAAACACAGTACTTTGGCAATAGAAAATACACTCAGAGTTGGCTGGGCCCGGTGGCTCACACCTGTAATCCCAGCACTTTGGGAGGCCGAGATGGCTGGATCACGAGGTCAGGAGATCGAGACCATCCTGGCTAACACAGTGAAACCCCAGTCTCTATTAAAAATACAAAAAATTAGCCGGTCGTGGTGGCGTGCGCCTGCAGTCCCAGCTACACGGGAGGCTGAGGCAGGAGAGTGGCGTGAACCCAGGAGGCGGAGCTTGCGTGCCACTGCACTCCAGCCTGGGCGACAGAGCGAGACTCCATCTCAAAAAAAAAAGAAAAAAGAAAACACACTCAGAGTATAAAAATGTAAATGACGAGTTGATGGGTGCTGACGAGTTGATGGGTGCAGCACAGCAACATACAAGCATACATATGTAACAAACCTGCACTTTATGCACATGTACCCTAGAACTTAAAGTATAAAAAAAATTATATGTTATATCTTTGTTTATGGAAACTATCAGTATTTTGAAATTTAATTCTTGGTATTTAAATAGTTACCATAAATGAGTATTCATTGCAGGTTTTCAAAAATATATGCAACTAATTATATCTAGTAAAAGAATACATTTAAAGGAAATAATAAATAGAATTGTTGATAATAACTTGAATGATTCTAAAACAGGCTAAGAGTATATTTATTAGTTTCACTTTCTAATTTTATCTATATTTCACTTTAATTACACAGTTAAGTTACTTCTTAGGATTTCCACCAAGTCCAACCCTTTTCTACCTCCAATCTTTAAATATCAGCAGCCCTCTAAGGTATAAATTTACCCTTAGTTTTTATGTTTCATTCGGTAACTTAATAGAATGGACAATCTTGATCCCAATGGAAACATGACTTTTCCAAAATTATGTTTTGCAGAAAGTTCTTCTAACATGTTATAACTATTTTATATTTCAAATCTATATCTTAATTTTTACCTATTTAACAAAGATGGTCCAACATAATTAGAAATCATTGATCAGTTGGGTACAAGCTGGACTTGGGCTACCATGTAAAACTCAAGGACCACTATTCATATCATAATCTATGGGAATAAGGACTCCTGAAGCTGTACAGAGCATAATCTGGCTGACTATTTGTGATGGGCATTGGTCTGGAAGGCAAAGTTTTTGCATTTAAAGAGAGAGTGATTTAATTGCATGTTTGATGACATAATAATAAATAATGTTAACATGATTTTTAAAGGTCAAAATTTTGGAAGCTGTTGCTAATAGCACATTTCTTGCACAAAAGAATATTTTCTCAGCCACTTTTACAAAAGTCTAAATGAAAAGCTTCGTTTGCATTACTGTTCTTTATTTCTGTCTATTCTCTCCTTTGGCAACGTTTGGCAATATCTTCTCTTTTTTATGGTGTTACAAGAAGCATCTTTAAATTGCTGGGTCAAAAGTATTTTTAGAGATGTATTAAAAGACATGGAATATTATATATAAAAGGAAAATGTGTTTTTTTTAATATCAGGAACAGAATGTCTCAAGCTGAGTTAGGGATGAGGGAACCAAGACCTGCACCAAAGTCCTAGTGATATGTAGACAGCCAATCTGTCAATGTGTCATGCTCCTCAGGGCAGCTAGTGGCCACAGGTTATGGAGATAACTCAAGTGACCAAGAATTGAGGAAGCTAAGGCAAGGATTTGTAAAATTCACATTCAGTTTACACTGGCTGAATGGCAATTTTGTTTCAGATGGTATGCTTGGTAACATTGACATATGTTACTTAAACATTATTTAATGCCAAGATAGACATCAAAAGGAGAAATTTGCCAACCGGCTAGAGGCAGGAAAAATTAGAACCAAGTAGGCAAGAAAAAGAAGTGCATAAATGTGTAGGGTAAATCAAAGCCAAAGATCACAACTAGAGGGAGATTTGGGGAAATTAAAACAGCAGCCTAAAGCCAGCAGGAGAATAAGTGTGATTACCAAAAGAAAGAATCTTCAAAATGAAGATGATAGTGATAAGAATGGTCATAGTGATGGTTGACAAGACTTATATATCAGGTGCTAGACTAGGCGTTTTATATGCAATGCTGCTTAAAACCTCACAAAACAACCCCACAATGTAGATTTGATGATGGGTCAAAATGTCAGCTTTATTATTGGAGTTGCATTGGAGAGTGCAATGAATTCTGTGAATCAACTTGAATCCTAATGACCTTCCTAAATAGGTTTCTCTCAGTATTAAATTCATCCACTCAACGTCTACTCCTACCCACGGGAGAACAGAAACTTGGTGATTTTGATTCATGCCCTTTCTTAGTCTTACAAATAAATAATCTCTTCTTTTGAAGAGTGGGAGTGAGAAGTGAAAGAAGTTTTTTGGTGTTTTATGTTTGTTTATTTTCTTTTTTCTGGTTAGAAATTGCATTTGAATGCTAGTAATAGACACTCCAAACAGTGGATTAACCAATGTAATTGTTTTATTTTTGTCTAATGACAAGAAATTTGTAGGTATATAGTTGGTGGCATTAAAATATCAGGGCAAAGGATTTGGTGATTCTTTTAGATTTTCCCTGGAAGCTAAGATATAGCTGCTTAAACAATTATGTTATTATGTTCATATTCTATGTTCCAGAAAAGCAAAAGGCAAAAGGCAAACCGTTGCAAACAAGTTTAGCTTATCCCTACATCCCATCCCCTATCTTATACAAAGAGCTTTTCTCTGCATTTCTACCCAAGGACTTCTATATACATCTTATTGACGAACAACATCACATGATTATCCCTAGCTGAAAGGTGGGCTTGGTGTGTAGATTTTAACTGGGCATATTGCTTCCCTCAATTATTGGGATTCTGTTAATGTAAAGGGAAAGTAAGTATTGAATCAATAAGTAGCTCTATGGGAAATGTTATTCCAAGAGTGTTTTTCTTGAGGTGAAGTTCTCTTTTGGAGACATGAAAAAGGGAGAATAAAACACTAAACACTTGATTTTTTTCCCATTTGATTATGATCACATGATTGTTCCCATTTTTATTATTATTCCCATTTATAGTTGCGATATCCAAGGCTCAGAAGAGCTAAGCAACTTGACCAAGTTCGCACTTTATAAAAGTGAATTTACATTCAAACCTAAAATTGACTCATTTAATAAACCAATTTCTTAAGTATTTGCTAGCTCCTTTCTTTCTTTCAGGAGTAACTCAAGGGCTTGCAATGCATGAACAAGTGCTCTTAAAGTAATAGGGAAAGGGTACTGAACCAAAAAAAAAAAAAAAAACAGTTTTACCTTTAAGGTGAAGTGAAGTTGAAATACCACTGTGGCTCAGATAAGTTTTATGCAAGAAGGTTCTCAAAAGATGTTTCTAGATTGTGTGCATCAGAATTATTTTACCAAATATCTAGGGACAGAGCCTGGTAACTGCAGTGTAATAAGCTTCAAAGAGCATTTACATGTGCATACTAAAACTTGGGAACCATTCAGAGAGGGTGAGATCACTTTCATCTAAGCATGGAAGAATTTTTAGAAGAGGTGGTTAATCTAGTTGTTGGAGAATAGGGATGATCTAGAAACATGGAAATAAAGTTTCACTTAGAGGGCATGGATTTGAGCAATAGCGTGGATGAGGAAAAACATGTGGTATATGGATACTGGAGAGGAAGCTTGGCGTGCACAGAGAGCTGGGAGCAATCAGATCAAAATGAGGGAAGACCAGAGTAATTGGTATCTATGGATGACAATGGCAGAATACAAAGAAAGATAGGTGCACTTGTCTCGAAGACCTTCACATAGGTGGAGAGATTGTTACTGACCGTTGGGAATATAGAGTATGCATTAAATTTAGAACACAATCTCACTTATCCAAATTAGCGCACACATATACACATATATATCTCCCAGCAACTCCACCTGCAAATGATCTTACTCAGCTGATTGCACTAACTATTCATAGATGGCTTGGTTGATCCAGGGACAAAGGGCAAGTTAAAAACCCTGCTATCCCACTGGGCCAGCTGCAAAGGAAGCTTCATTTTGAAAATAAAGCTTCGTGGGCAAAATAAGTAAGGGCCTGTACAAGGAGTTGGGGCTCTGCAGGTTATTTTAAAACTTTCAAGCAATGTTTTCAACCACATACCATAATGCTTTCCACCTCTTTTATATTTTGCTTTGTCTTTTGTCCATATAGTTGCTGGCATGCACTTATTTAATAAATATCCGACTTTATAAAATAAAAGGAGAATCTATTAGTGAATGCAATTAAATATTACTGTTATTGATTTATTTAATGAAAATTGTTGAGAGCTTTCAGAGATCATTTTCATAACCTTGACAGAAAATTCAAATGTCCTTTCCTACAAAACACCATAGAAATAAATCACCATGCATTCCTTTACTATTTGTGTCACTGACATTAAATCACACTAATCTGATAAAAAGAAGTTATAAAATTTCTTTTCTTTTTTTTTTTTTTTTCTTTTGGAGACGGAGTCTTGCACTGTCATCCAGGCTGGAGTGCAGTGGTGTGATCTGGGCTCCTGCAACCTCCGCCTCCTGCGTTCAAACAATTCTCCTGCCTCAGCCTCTCACATAGTTGGGATTATAGGTGCCTGCCACCATGCTCAGCTAATCTTTTGTATTTTAAGTAGAGACAGGATTCACTATGTTGGCCAGGCTGGTCTCAAACTCCTGACCTCATGATTCACCCACTCGGCCTCCCAAAGTGCTGGGATTACAAGTGTGAGCCACTGTGTCTGGCTTAAAATTTCTTTTTGTAAGTATTTCTATGAAAATTGTACCATAAACAACCCCAGATAAGCTAGGAATTATGTAGAAATGGCAAAACTTGACTAACCATAAATTTAGTTTGTGGAAAAAAATTATTCAAAGGCATGTGCTGGCCATCAGATACTGAACAAAGGAATACTTTTAGAAACATCACCATTTTCTCTGTATTTTAATGTATTAAACTTGCATTAAGTTTCCAAACTTGAAATTTGTATTTTATCTTATTGTCTAACTGATCGTCAGACTATGTTAATAATATTTTACTTATATTTGATATAAGCACGAATGTCTGAGAAAAATTATATTTTGAATGTAATATGAAACTGAACTAATTTGTTTTTGAATATGTGTGCATTTTATGAACTTTCATCTATCTTATGAGTGCTTTTAAGATCACTAATTAGTCTGCTATTCAATTCTTTTAAAGTAAATGTTTTGTCTAAATTTTATTCTGCCATAACCGGCTATTGAGAAAAGTTCATAGGTTTTGGCAATCTAGACAACAGGTTAAATTTATATTAATTGTTTTAAAAATAATTATTTGTCAACTGGATAATTGAAATTTTAAGTAAATATTGGAAGTTAAATATAGCAGGTCCTTGAATATTGTCATTTTGCTCAACTCCTGTTACAAACAATGATGGGGGGAAAAAATCAATTCCCACCAGGGCCACTGTCTGTGTGGAATTTGCACAATCTCCCATGTTTATAGGGGTTTTCTCCTGGTACTCTGGTTTGCTCCCAAATCCCCGAGATGTGCACATTAGGTTACCTGGCATGTCTACATTGTCCCAATCAGAGTGAGTGTGGGTGTGTGCTTAGTATTCGCTGTGTGTGATGGAATGGTGTCCTGTTCAGGACTGGTTCCCTCCTTGTGCACTGAGTTTCTGGGATAGGCTCCAGCCACCTGCGACCCAGAACTGGAATTAAAAAATTAATGAGTTAATCAATATATATTACTATAAATTAAAAGTTCATAAAGTAGACAATAATCCCACAAATGCACTACATAAAATGATGCAGTACAAAGTGCTCAGGAAGCCCACCCTGTTCGTGATTGTTTTTGAACTGCATGATAGAAGAGCTGCTCTTCGCAATTTTTATTTTTGCAAATATTTATTCTTAGATTGAACCCACCACCTCTACCACCACTGTCACTCACTGATTCACCAAAAATTGGGTAAACCATTATTTTACTTGTTTTTGTTTGTCTTTCTTAACGGTCTGTATAGCTCACATTCATTTCAATACTCATTATCAAAGGTCTCTTCGTCTTATTTAGAAATTTGTTGTTATTGTGACCAGAAACATACCGTGGGAACTTAACTCTTGTTTATATCAATTAATCTGTGTTAAAATTGGTTTTGTTAAAGTTGTGGTTTTCAAGAACCTATCAATATGATGTTAAGGTTATGATGTTAAGATGAAGGGAATAAAGGGGGGACTGACTTTAAAATCTTTTCAGACTGGCTTCAGATAGTATTGTTTATTTGCCTTCATGTTTTAGATTTTTATCATGTTGTAGGAAACATGGGCTTCAGCTTTTCCAGTTCCTAAGAGAATAAACTTGTTACCTTTGTTGTGAGGATGAAATATTAGAGAATAATTTCTCCTTAGGTCAGAATCTCAGTTAACAAGAAATTTTTAACCTGTTGCCTTTTATGAGCCTCATCCTTCTCTGTAACATCTGGCCTGAGAAATAAGCAGGTTGAAAATAGTCTTTGCAGTATAAATCTGAAATACCAGAAAGAATTAGGAAGTGTATATAAACAAAACCAAGTTTCTATCAGTGTTCAAACCATAGCACTTATTTACACACACACACGCACACATGAGAAGTCAGACTTTTAGAGCCCCTTTCCTCTGGATTGGTTCAAACACAGAGCCCTTTAATACTTGTCATTCAACTCCTTTGTGACTTTTGTTGTTCATAAAATGGGTGTAAGACCAGCCTTGCATGGTTGTTGTAGATACTAGAGGCAGGATATACAAAATCTGTTTTACATCGCTGGTCCATATTTTGACCTAATTTCAGTCAGCTGTCATTAACAATGAAATGGGACCAGGATAGAAGATGCATTCTTTAGTCATCAGGGATTGTGGCGTTAGACCTGGGAGTCTGGAAACCTTAGTAAAACTGGTATTTACTTAAAAATCATTTGTAGGAGAAAAATTACTTCTAGTAGAGAAAAAAAAAAGAAACAATAAGCTATCTTCAATAAAATTTATGAATAAATAAATAACCAGGGTGTACTATTACCCTTGAAAAATTTAACCTTTGCCTCCTTCAGTTTTTTCCATATCTTCTTGGAGATGAAGGGATAAGTCCATGAAAAAGTGAGAAAGTAACCCACCACACGTCGTAAGTCTCTTTCTAAGAACTGTCACTTTCCTTCTATTTTAAAGGGGACTTATTTTCGCACTGACAGACATAACTGAGTGCAAAAGCAGATGCTTAATTATGATATGATTTTTTAAAAACTAGATTTTTACTGTTTTTTATTCTTGTGCCTTTTATCCAAGTGATGCTAAAGATTGGCTTGAAATTTACGTATAAGTATTGTGTTCAATCTTGTAAGAAACAGTTTGAACATTAAATTGCTTTTTTATATAACTAATTATTATTGAAATGTTAGTACCTGTGAAGAAGTTTGACTCTATTTTATTAAATCAATAATATGTGATATTTTATAAGATATTGAAGCTTGGAGAAGTTGAAAAACTTATTGAAGATTCTATATTGTAATTGCAGGAAATTGAGATCTTGTCAAAGTATATTTGACTTTAGAGTTTTCTCTGCCATACTTCAAGAATGTCCCCTTGAGGGAAAAGAAGAAGAAAAGGAGAAAAGAATGATATCGGATAGTGGTAATTAGGAACTGATGGTCAATGAGAGCATAATCACATAGATGTTTTCCACACATGATATTTTAAAATTTTTAAATTAATTTTTGCTACCTATAACTAGAAAGATTTTGTATACAAATCTAATTTCTAGCCTTTTTTTTTAAAAAAGATACATTTGGCAACCTTGGACCTTATTTCATCATGGCATCATCACTTATGAATTCGCTAAAGCTGGGATGGAGCTGCCTTCTTTATCTAGGACATCTAGTCTTGTGCTCAATCCTGTCCCTGGGCCAACTTCACTCATTCATGTTGTCTGTGCAGCTCCCAGATATACAGGGAAGCTCTCAATTTACAGGGAAGAACATGTGAGCTATGATGGAACACGGGCCCCTGCTGAGAGGTTTCCTATGACTGGTGAAGGCTAAATAGCCTGCATACACTGGTAATCCTATGTATGTATGTATGAGTATAATTATTTTTACTTCAATTCCCTGTTAGACCTGAATTTTCTGGGCCAGGGAGGATGAGACAATTTGTGTCTCATACTCAGGAATTAAAATAGAGCAAAGAAATCTGAGGGCCTCCCATTTTACCAAATTCACCTTGTAGACAAGGGAAATATTTGAGTATTCATTATTTTTCTGACCCGTTTGCCTTCTTGTAGTTATTGGAGAATAGAGGGGTTTAAGATGTAACAAGTGAAATGTGTACCAGGCTCTGAATCTGGCTTTTACGCTTTACTGCATATACTCATTCACTTAGGTGTTGAGTGTCTTTATGTCATTATCATGGCAATTGCTGGAGATAAACAGCTACCCTCAAGCCCCAAGGCTTGGGAGAAGGACAAATAATAAGTAATCAAGTAAAGAAGTCACCACTTATGCAAACAGTTGTAGGAGCTATAGATACATGGTCAGAGAAGGCCTCTCAGAGTGGATGACATTTAGGATGAGAGTTAAGAGGAGAAGGAGTCAGACACTGTACAATCTGGGAGAAGATAACTCTAGACAGAAGATCAGCAGCAGCAAAGGCCTTGGGAACACAGTGTTTTGTCTCCCAGCTTTAGAGTCTGAAAACAAAGTGAATGCAATTGCAGCCTACTTGAATAAAAGGAAGATGACATTGGCAAAGTGGGAAACCATGGTGAAGAGTTGGTAAGTTCATTGGAAACTCTCATTTAATCCTCCCACAAACACTATGAAACAGAAGCAAATCTTAGGCATAAGAATCATCCAGACTGATCACTTATTAGCTCTCTATCTTGGTAGTGGTTTTAACCTTATTTGAGCTTCAAAGATAGTAATACCCATATCATAGGACTTTTTGTCAGAACTAAAGGTTATCTGCCATGCAGAGTTTTATGGGAATGGCCAGCCCATAGGAAGAGCTCCGTAAATGATAGGTTTTATTATTTTAAGTAAGGAAGGGGAAAGATACACTCTCTCTTTTCTCAATCTAGACTCTCTTCCTTTTCCTTCATCTGGTAATGGTGAAGTTATGATCGGTGTGATTTCATTTTAAAGTCCATCATGGTCAAGGTCTGTATCTAAGAATTTCAGCAGATAATGTGTTTGAGCTCCCTCCTCACCTCTTCACACCTGTAACATTAGTTCTTTCGCCTTCTTTCTTCTGTCTAGCAATTGGTGGTGGTTTAAAGAATCTGCAATCCCACTGGGTGCTGTGGTTCACATCCTAATCCCAGCACTTTGGGAGGCCGAGGCCAGAGGATCGAAAGGTCAGGAGCTTGAGATCATCCTGGCCAATATGGTGAAACCCTGTCTCTACTAAAATACAAAAAATTAGCCGGGCCTGATGGTACACACCAGTAGTCCCAGCTACTCGGGAGGCTGAGGCAGGGGAATCTCTTGAACCTGGGAGGCAGAGATTGCAGCGAGCCAATATTGTCCCACTGCACTCCAACCTGGCGACAGAGTGAGACTCTGTCTCAGAAAAAAAAAAAAAAAGAATCTGCAATCCGTGGACTCAGAGTTTCTAAGGTTTATAACCGTCTGATTGTTATGACAGTCTTCATATATACTCCCCCTCAGTGTATTTACACACACACACGACACAACACACACATACAGACACACAAACACAAATTTGTAGATTGGGAAAGAAATCATGAAACATCTAAAATCACTGCTCAAAAATTTCTAAGAAAGATTGTTGCAGGCAAGTTACGTATGTACCTGATAATTACCCCAGGCCTAACTACATAGTGAGATGTAGGAAATTTTAGGATTTGGAAACTTTACCTTTAACTGAATGGGACTGGGAGCTGGGAAAGGAGACCAGCCACACAAGCGAGTCAGGAGAGTGTGTCATGAATACTAAGCAGAATTAAGCACTCACTTTTTAGATACTAGAGTACTAAAAAATGAGGAAAATCTATTTCAATTAATTAGATGAAAATAATTATAACAATTACTAAAATAGCTTATATGTGGCTAATTATTATAACTACAAAAGCTCTTAGGCGCACCCATAATAGTGATACGTAGCAGCTTTGTTTAGTTGTAATTTTTACATAATTACAACATTAAACTACATTTAGCTATACTTTATCTGCTATTACTCAAGTAGCAAGTGATCTACCAAAACCCAAAATTTCGAAGATAGAACATGGCTTTTAAAAAGTCTTCTTATCTACGTAAGGGTCAGGAGTTGGGAGAAGTTAAAAGTCAGGATCCTGAAATTCCCCCATAGAGTAACTACCAGGGAACAAAGTTAAAAAGAAAAATTATTATCCCATATTCTTTCTCCATATGCAAGAGCTCTATGCATATAGGAGCCCCATGTAGAAATTTTTAGTTATGCTATCTTTCTGAGTCTAATATTAAAACTTCTGGCATTACTGTGTGCCTAATGTATTGCCGTATGTCACCATTGCAGGTTGAATACACATCACACATGGTGGGGTTCTGCTGGAGTTTGTGAGTCAAACTCCTGTCACTGTACTAAGTGAGATAAAGCACCATGCTACTGTTAGGACTGATTATTCTTGTGGCTATTTGGATCACTGTCATGTACTCTGTATAAGTGGATAGCTGCAGATGATTCCACCTTCTGATTCCTGTACTGACTACTATATGTTAAAAATGAAAAGTTTAGCCACAAAGGCTTCAGAAGCTCAGCTATTCAGCTTTGCCTTACACCTGGCCGTGATTCTCTCTAACTCTCTTTATGCCACGTTTAGCTAGTGCAACTTACCATAGAAAAAAAATGCTGAAAACCTAAAGTGACCATAAGAGCAACAAACTTTCTGATTTCTGTCATTCTTTTAACCAAGACAATTTTGAAGATAGCTATCTATGTGTTTGGATACATGGTTCCTAACAAGTGATTTGCTCTCCAAGATCTGTAGAACATCAGCCTTCTTTGGACATATATGCCTCAAGTATTCTACATAAGGTGGGCATATAGTTACTTTATTCTAGTGATTCTGGAATACGCTATGCCTACACTATGATAGGATGTGGAGTATTATTGCATTTAGGACAACAATTAGGAAAAAGTGAATTAATTCGACTTCCAAAAGTAAGAGTTACATTATATATAAACCAATATTATTGCTCTACTGGAATACGGCCTAGAATAATGGGAAATAAATATTGGCTTTTTTATGTTACCCTCTTCAGGCATGATGAACACAGAATAAAACATTCTAGAAACTGAATTTAGCATAGCATAGATTTCCAAGGAATATAGGCCAAATTTAAAGACACACTTGATGGAATGTACCCAGTTTTCCAGACAAATTATCATCTATTATTGCCCAAATAAAAGCAATTTATAGAAATAGGGTGCAAAGATGGGTGGTGGTGGGGTACGGAACTAAATTTAGAATTAGGAGAGCTAGGCTTTGTCCATATGATGTTGGATAAATCAACCTCTGTGGGCTTCAGATTTCTTCTTTTCTGTCAATCACAGTTTACTATGTAAATATGTTGCAGACTACAGAATGGTAAAGTCTTGAAAGATAGTACCAAAGGCTTAGTATCTGATGTTTGCAAGAAAAAAAAATGTAAAAATTATTCTAAGAAAGGCAATTGAGAATATTATTTTTACCTTTTTTTTTTTTTGAGATGGAGTCTCACCCTGTTGCCCAGGCTGGAGCGCGGTGGTGCGATCTCAGCTTCTAAATTTTGAGATTCAATAAATTAAAGCATTAAATATTGAAACTTAAAAACAGAATTCACTCCTGTTTAAGATTTGAAAATGGGTATATCTGCATTGAATCCAATACTCCAAATGAATTTATTTCGAAGATATAAATGAAATCTTCACTTCATTCATTTCAAGTGATTTTCCCACCTCAGCCTCCCGAGTAGCTAGGATTACAGGCTCACATCACCACGCCCAGCTAATTTTTTTTTTATTTTTGTATCTTTAGTAGAGATGGGGGTTTCACCATGTTGGCCATGCTGGTCTCGAACTCCTGACCTCGTGATCCGCCTGCCTTGGCCTCCCAAAGTGTTGGGATTACAGGCGTGAGCCATTGCACTTGGCGGAGGATATTATTTTTTGTCCCTAGTTTCCCAGTTTCCTTTTCTTTTTTTTTTTTTTTTTTTTTTTTTTTTTTTTTTTTTTTTTT
>NW_012110341.1:14265-30688 GCF_000951045.1 Mandrillus leucophaeus | reverse complement strand
AAAAAAAAAAAAAAAAAAAAAAAAGTGTTATTAGAAGGGTCTATTTGTGTGTATGTCTGTGTGTGTAACTGTTATGCTGACACATAATGATTTCAAACACTGAGGTAAACTTTTGGTGAAAAAACTCATGAAGCATTTCAAATAAGAGCAGAGTATATATCGTTCTAGGTCTCACGTTTTTACTGAGAAAGGTTCATAAACTTTACCTAAAGAGAGAGAAAATTTCCTCTAAAATGCCTGCATAAACACATTTGTACAAAACAGATCATTAGTGGTTCATTTTAAGCAGACGTGGGTGATAGCCATTTTACTGTTGGTAAATGTAGGAATTTGTACAGAGAACTCTTTGAATTAGTAGAGAATATGGACCCAGTAGAAGAAATGTAAAGGCTGAAGTAGCATATTAAGCTATTTGAATTAACTTTTAGATAATTCGCCATTTCCCTTAAGTAGAATAAGAAACAGATATTAAGGAAGAGCATATGTCAACTTCAATTTAAGAAGAAGCCAAAGTATCCTGATGAACTTCAAGTCACCCTGATTAATTTCATTTTAGAGATATAATAAAACATGAATTTTTATAGATGTTTGTAATATAAGCAAATTAGCCTTTACAAGGGCTAGCCAAGAAAATTGTCTTCATTGATGCAATTTGCTTTTAAAAAGACATGATAAAAATGTTTTCATATATTATGAAAAAATAGTGATGATTTTAAATATAAATCAAATGTGAATGGAAGCATTTTGTACTACTGGAAGCCAAAATAAAAAGATTAAGATTCAGAATTCCATAAGCTTGTAAATAATTGATAAGATTTTGGTTTTGTTTTTAAATTGCTATTTTTTTTGAATTATTAATGGCTAAAAATGATACCCTCTTTCAGGAATATATATTCCTTACTCAAAAGTCTTTGAAATCAATTCATTTGGAGTATTGAATGCAATGCAGATATACCCATTTTCAAATCTTAAACAGGAGTGAATTCTGTTTTTAAGTTTCAATATTTAATGCTTTTAATTTATTGAATCTCAAAATTTAGAAAAATACCGAATTTGCAGAACAAAGAGAAAAAGTTAAACCAAAGGTGAAATATGATTATATCAAACAGTGTATATTAGTTTATGAACAATACCAAGAACAAAAAGCACCCACCTTCAGGGCCTGGCTATTCTTTCTGGAACCATATAAATATTTTCATAAAATGTTATCTGATGGCACCTTAAATTTCATTTGCAAGAAAATGCAGGGTTATAGCAAAATGTTTAAAGCATAAAAATCCTGCCACCTACAGTATAAACAAAGATATGTTTTAGATATTATGCTTCAATGAAAACCCTGCTCAAATGAGACTTTGGTCTTGCAAATTAGGGTGACAGTATGGCAACCCTGTCAACGTCTCTTCCAGGTATGCCTCAGGCGCTAGTGTCTACTCTGGAAAACATTTAAACCAGCAGAGGGTGGCTGCTTAATGGAGCTGAGCAGCAGCCTGCATTTCTTGGCACATTTGACAAGGAAGTTCAGTCTCAGCTAGTAAACATTATTTAAGAAACTAATGTTCTCCATTTGTGTATTTGCAAAGGATATGTTTTAGAAAATGTCAAAAAATGAATTCTCAGGAAATAAACTAAAAATGAAACTTAAGTCTTTAGATCAATAAAATGCAATACTTTTTATTTTTATGAACTTCATCACCAGTGTCACAGTTTGCAGATGAGAATCAACCATTTTCATTTATTCTCATCCTAAATCAAATTAAAATTTAGAGTTTGTCAATTTAAAAAAACAGCTAGTGGGAAAATAGCAAATCAGAATTTATCAGAAGATATTATGTCATCTCTCTGAATAATTAGAAGTGTTAAAGATGACTGGAGCCACTTACATATTCTAATATCAAGTTACAATATCACATAAAAACATCTTTAGAATCATGACTAAAAACTGACTTGTTCATATTTGTGGAACAAGTCTAATTTTTTAAGTCAATATATCTTTATTTAAAATAGTTAATGTCACACACACAAATGATATGTAACATATTCCAGATACTATAATGATAAAACTTATTTTTAGTTCTTAATAATTTTTATTTTACATCATTAAAGAGTGCATACTTCAACATGCACTCCTTTATGAATATATGAAAATCACATGTAAAAATTATTAACATGACGATTTTACATGCAGGAAGAAGGTCACATGTTTAACAGAAACTATTCTTGCTTCCTGTTCTGCTCTGTACTAGTTATATAACTTTAAATCTCTGTGTCTTCATCTATAAACTGGGAATATTAATAGTATCCAATTCAGAGGGCTCTTGTGAGGATTAAGTGAATTCATACATAAGAAATGCTTACTGTTGTGCCTGACACACAGGCTCAGTAACTGTTAGCTAATTTTTTTTTTGGTTAGTAATTTAGGGTGCAGAAAGAGATAAGTTAGACTTCAATTAACTTTTCTTTCAGCCTAGTTTTAAGCTCATTGCTTTTTAATCTCTTACTTTTACTGTTCTTTTTCTAGTGAGTGCTGTTCCATAATATACTTTTGTATGCAGAGCTTTCAGACATATGGACAACCAGTCTTTAATTTTTTTTTTTTTTTTTTAACTTCACTATAATCCTTTGAATCAAATACTGCTATCTGTCTGGCAAGGGCAGACAAGTACACATTTTTCGCAGAGCGTAAGTACTCAATGGTTGTTATGGTAAGATGACTTTATAGTACCGTCTTTCAGTTTTACCCTTGCATATGCCAGTATGAAATCAAGCAGTTTTGGCCTTTAAATCTTGTTTTATTGTTAAGTGGAGGCAGTATAAGGCAGTATGGCTTACTAGAAAAACAATAGATTAAGCACAGCCGTAAATTGTAATTTTGGCACCATCACCGATTCACTAAGCCCTTCTGTGCTATAGCATAAAGTGCATTATTGAGAAACCCCAGCGTTGAAGCTGTCATTTGGCTTTCTATATTGGCAGTAACAAGAAGATACTATAAATTGGTGGCAGTTAAAAAAATAAAATAAAAGAAGACTCAGAACAGGGAAGGACCTTATTGAATATCTAGTTAAACTGTCTGTCTTTAGATGAGGAAGCTGAGACTCAGGGAAGTTATGTGATTTGCTGAAAGTCAAACTACAGAACACAAAATCCAGGTGGCTGATGGCCAGTTTTGTGGTCTGTCCACTATCTGTGATTCCAGATGGAATCTTCAAAAATATTTAGTGAAGTATCTGGACACTGTGTCTATGTATTGCTTAAAATCTGGGTTTTTTTCCAACCCTTTAGGTATGTGACAATTTTTATTATTTGCTTGGAGTGTGGGATTATGTGATAATCTTAGTGTAGTAATAATTAATAAGTGACATATTGGCAAAATACATTTAATTGGGTCAGGATAGGAAAAGCCGCTATGTGACTTTGGATACTGTTCGCTGAACATTCTTGCTGAGACTTTAGATTTATAGCTCAGAATAATCAGCTGCATGGAATTGATAAGTGAGGCAAAGTGCAAGGGATAAGAGAGAGAATATTTGCCTTTATTTATTAAGGCAAATATTAAGGTGTCCACTATTGTAACAAGGGCTTTATATATATTTTCCCTTTTAAAGAATAAGGTAGTTCTCTCTGAATCTGTAGCATCGGTGTCAGAGTTGTCATTGATAATTGCTGTGTAACCTCAGATGAATCTTTTAACCTATCTGGACCTTGACTTCCTGATTTGTAAAACAGTCAGTAGCTAAACTGTCTACTTCAAGAACAGGAAGACTTTACCATGCAAGCTCCTAGAAAAGTATAAGGGGCCATCAGAATTTAAAATCATATATGTTTATTTCCTTTCAGTTGACTCCTTGTGCTAATTCTATTTTGCTTAAGGGGATTTTAGATCAGGCAACACAGGATTAAAGATTGAATCATGAGCCAAATGCAGAGTCCACTTGAGAAAACAGGGTTAACTGTTTGCTTCACCTTTTTTTCATTATTCTTTTCAGTTTTTCCTGTGTCCCTATATGTTGGATACATTATTATCAACACTGTTTTGTACAAATTCTTTTATAGAAATCAGCAAAAGAAGCTCAAATTTGATATGTGCATGCATATGATCTAAAATCAATAAAACTACTATTAATGAAACAAAGGTAATACAACTAATAACTTAAATACCTAGGGAGATAGTTTTTGTCATTCTAAGTTGGAAAGATTATGTTTATGTTGCATTTCAGAAGAGATTCTTGCGGGGAATCAAGAGAAATTAACTTGGCTAGCCGAAATCAGGGCTTTTACATAGAGGGGGTTAGAGGCGGGCTGAGGGTGAGCCTGCATGTGAAAGGCAGGCATGTGAGGTTGCGTGCGCCACCAGGGAGAGGCAGAAGGGAGGGGAGCCGGAACCACAAAAGCTCATATGACTGAAATGTTTTGTTTTGAACCTTTGGAAACTAGGAAATATATATCAAATACAAGAGTAGATATAATATATATGTACTTAAAATACTACTACTAATAATAAATGAAGTAAATATCTATATGCTTAACCTTACTGCATGGCCCTCTCTCCCCATTCTTACTTAATCACTGCTCTGAAATTTGTATTGCTCGTTTTTATGCCTGTTGTTCTACTTTTGTTACACACTTAATACAACATAATACTTAAGTGTGTGTGTGTGTACGGTTTATATGTGAGTGGTGTGTGTGTATACACTTGAGTATTATGTTGTTTTATTGTAGGATCAAATTTTATTTTTTAATCCTCTGCAACTTGCTTTTTGCACATTTTGTTTTCAAGATATGTATGCTTTACCCCATTGTATAAATGTATCAAAATATATTTATTGTACTACTGATGAGCATATGGATTATTAGGACATATCTGTGTTCCTTCTCATTCTCTTTTTCTCTGTTATGTAGAAAGCTACTACAAACAATTTAATTCTGGTGCATATGTTGCAAAAGTTCTAGGATACATGCTTGAGACTGAAGGACAGGGTCATGGGTTCTGTGACTGTTCAGATTTGCGAGGTCATACCAAATTGTTTTCCAAAAGGTTTTCTGATTTTCTACTCCAACGAGGAGTGAAGGAGGAGTTCAGATGTTTAACCATCTTCTATAGACTTAGACTTTTTGAAATGTTGGTCAATGTGTAAATGAGATATATCTAAATGATATCATGTTTTCGATTTGCATTCCTTGATTCCCTATGAGATTGAGCTCTTTTCCCCCATATGTTTGCCACTACCTTTTTTTTTCACTTCTTTGAAATACCAGTTCAACATTGATCCATTTTTCTTTGGGGTTGTTTTTATTTTTCTGGGTACTATGGGTTGTATGTATTTCATCTTTTCTTAGTTTAGATTTCCTTTTCATTCCTTTTATGATGTTATTGATAAAGAAAATTTCGAGGTTTGTGGTTTTATATCCTTCGTTCTACTGAGGACTTAAAAATATTATTCTACATTACCCTTTAAAGTTTTCCAGTTTTGCCAGACATGATGGCTCACATCTATAATCCCAGCACTTTGGGAGGCCGAGGCGGGCAGATCACAAGGTCAGGAGATCAAGACCATCCTGGCTAACACGGTGCAACCCCGTCTCTACTAAAAATACAAAAAATTAGCCAGGTGTGATGGTGAATCGCTTGAACCCGGGGAGGGGAGGTTGCAGTGAGCTGAGATTGCACTCCAGCCTGGGCGACAGAATGAGACTCGGTCTCTAAATAAATAAACAAATTAATTAATTTGTCTTTCTCATTTAAAGTCTTAACTATTTGAATTTTTTTCGTATATTGAGATAAGACTTTTATTTTCATTCACTTCATATGCCTAACCAACTATATAAAAACTTTTAAATAATTGTTTAAATAAAAAGTTTTTTTACACATGATGATGTACATAGCCAGATATATAATCAAGTATAAATGCATTGTCTGAGTAAAAATTTGTCTTCTGTTCCAATAGTCTATATGTCTGTCTCTATTATTTTACTATGCATCTTAATTATTCTAAATTTAAAATGCCATGATAACCGGTAAGGAAAATTTTCGTAACTATTGTTTCTTTTTTCTTTCAGAATACACTGTTTATTCTTAACCTTTGCTCTGAGTTCATTGCAGTTTGTCCATTTTTTTTTTTTCTTTTTTCATCTTTATGCTTTTAATTAATGTGCTGGTTACAATAACCAAGGCAACGCTAAAGAGAAGTGTTGTTAGTGTTTATCCTTGTTGCTATTATCCTATTTTAAAGTAAGGCTTGTAACATTTTACATTTGAGTATCACATTTGCGGTAAATTCTTGTGAATGTGCTATGTCAAATTAAAGATGTTCCCTTTTATTCCTGGTTTGGGTAAGAAATTATATCATGAATTCCTATTGGATTTCTATCTGTTGAGAAGCTTATGTTTAATTTTCCTTTTAATCTGTAAATAAGATGAATTAGAAAATTAATAGATTATTTAATGTTAAAATAATCTTGTATTCCTGAAATGGATCTAATTTGGGCATGGAATAGTATCTTTCCTTTGTAATCATGAATTTTGCCTTGCTAAAATTTTATTAGGACTTTTGTGTGTTTGTACATGAGAGACATTTGACCTAGAAACTTTTAAAAAACTTTTTATATTAAAATAATTTTGTGTTTACAGAAGAGATTCAATGATAATACAGATAGTAAAGTTCCCACATACCTTTCTACCAGTTTCCCTTAAAATTAACATCTTACATTATCATGGTATATTCGCAAAACTAATTAATTAGCATTGGTGCAAAGTAACTGTAGACTGTTCAAATTTCACCAGTTTTCTATTAATTTCTGTTTTCTAATATCAATTTCTAATATCTGTTTCTAATATCTAATTTCCAGAATATCACATTGCATTTAGTTATCATGTCTTCATAGTGTCTTTCAAAATGTGACAACTTTTCACAATTTCTTGTACTTTATGTAAATTCTTTCACAAACACAACACTGTCATGATTACTGTAGCTTTATAGTAAGACTTGAAGTCAGGTAGTGTCAGTCCTCTAATTTTGTCATTCAATATTGTATTAAGTATTCTGGGTCTTTTGCTTTTCCATATTAAGTTTAGGGTCAATTGGCAAATACCCAAAATACCTGGCTGGGATTTTGATAGGGATTGTATTAAATATTAACTTGATTGTACATCAGGTTGGGAAGGACTGACATCCTGACCATACTGAGTCCTATCTAGACACTGGAACTCTCTCTCCATTTATGTAGATTTTCTTTGAATTCTGTCATCAGAATTTTGTAATTTTCTTCATATGGATCTTCTAAATATTATTTTTAGATTTATCCTAAGTATCTCCTTTTTGGTGCTCATGTTAATGGCATAGTGTTTTTAATTTCAAATTTCAGTTTTTCATTGCTAGTATGTAAGAAATCAAAAGATTTGAATTGTATCCTACAAGCTTCCTATCATTAGTAGTTCCAGGACTTTTTAAATTGATTCTTTGCTATTTTCTACATAGACATCTACAAAGAGATTTTTAATCTTCCTTCCAAGTCTGAATGGTTTTTATTTCCTTTTCTTCTTTATTACATTCACTAGTGGCGAGAGTGGACATCTTGCCTTCTTCCTGATCTTAGTGGGAAGAGATCTAGTTTGTCTCCGTTAAGTATGATGTTAACTGTAGGCGTTTTGTGGATGTTCTTTATCTAGTTGAGAAAGGTCCCCTCTATTCCTACTTTGCTGAGAGTTCTTACTATGAATGGGTGTAGGATTTTGTCAAATGCTTTTTCTTTTAAAGTTATCGTGTGATTTTTCTTCTTTAGCCTATTGATGTGATGGATTATATTAATTGATTTTTGAAGGCTGAACCAGGTTTACATACCTGGGGTAAATCTACTTGATTCTTAGTAGCTTTATTTATAAATATTTATAATAAAATTATTTATATCCTAAAAGAATTAGTATATAATTCTTTTTATACTTTATTCAATTAGTTTTGTTAACATTTTCTTAAAAATCTTATCATCTGTGTTCATAAGAAATATTGATCTGTAATTTTCCTTTCTTTCAATGTCTTTGTCTGGTTTTGGTAATACAGGAATTATGGCCTCATCAAATGAGTTGGAAAGTATTCATCTGCTTCCGTCTTCTGGAAGAGATGGAAAAAGTTGGTATAATTCCCTCCTTCAGTGTTTGGTAGAATTAACCAGTGAGTCTATCTGGTCCTGGTTCTTTCTGTTTTGGAAGTTTATTAATTATTGATCCAATCTCCTCAATAGCTATAAGCCTATTCATATTACCTATTTATGTCTGTGTATATGAGTTTCAGTATATTGTATCTTTCAAGGAATTATTTATTTTACTTAGGTTATATTTGTGAGTATAGGGTTGTTCATGGTATTTCTTTATTCCCTTTTTAATGTTCATGATAGCAGTTGTCATAGCCGCTTTTCATTACTGATACTAGTAATTTGTATCTTCTCTCTTTTTTTTTAGTTAACCTGGCTACAGGCTCATCAATTTTATTGATCTTTTCAAATAACTAGCTTTTGATTTTGTTGACTTTCTTTACCGATTTTCTGCTTCTAAATTCATTGATTTTTGCTCTAATTCATATAATTTATCTTCTTCTACTTAGTTTGAATTTTATTTGCTCTTTTTCTAGTTTCTTAAAGTAGAAGCTTAGGTTATAGACTTTAATTTTTTTTTTTTCTCACACATACCTTACCTTGATACTTTTAAAGAGCACTGGAAAGCATTTTTAGAATTACCCTCAATTTGGATGTATCTAAAGTGTTTATGATTTCACTGGGATTACAGATTTTAGGGAAGAATACCACACAGATGAAGTATCTTTCTCATCATCTAGTATCAGGAATCTATATCAACATGACTTATAACTAGTGATATTAACTTCAATCACTTGTTTAAGACAGTACTTGCTATGTTTCTTCAGTATAAAGCTACTACTCCCTTTCCATGCTCTATTGTTTAGGATTGAGTTACCAGGTCCAGTTTATACTCAAGTGGAATGAAATAAATAAAACTCCTGGTGGCAGGAGTATCAAAGAATTTGCAATACAAGCACCAGGATATTTAATAAATATAGTTTGGGAAGTATTTTCATGCCATGCAACTGTACTGTTTCTCCTAATGTTTTGCCCAGTAATTTTAGCACTCATCAGTAAAAATTATAGCTGTGATATTCTAATGGTGACTTTTTAAAATTTTTCCTCACTGGAGGCTGGGTGTGGTGGCTCATGCCTGTAATCCCAGCACTTAGGGAGGCTGAGGCGGGTAAATCACAGGGTCAGGAGTTCAAGACCAGCCTGGCCAACATGGTGAAAACCCGTCTCTACTAAAAATATAAAAAATTAACCAGGCATGGTGGCGGGCGCCTGTAGTCCCCGCTACTCGGGAGGCTGAGGCAGGAGAATTGCTTATACCTGAGAGGTGGAGGTTGCAGTGAGCCAAGATCGTGCCAATACACTCCGGCCTGGGAACAGAGCGAGACTTCGTCTCAAAAAAAGAAAAAAAAAAATTTCCTTATTGTATTTTACTATTTCTGGATGTATATTGTTATTTTTTTTATTCTTCGTTGTTCAAATTTCTTAAGTCTGGAAATTACTGTGGGCCTTTTAGTAAGCATATGTTCAATCTGATTTTTACTCTGTCTTCTTTATTACCTTCTCTTTTTATTTTCCATTTCTGTTATTCTTTGTGCTTCATTCTGTGTAGTTTCTTCAAATCCGTCTTCCAGTTTACATATCCCAACAATTTCTCTCTGAATGGATGGTATAAATTTACTTCATCCAATGAGTGTGATGCTTTGAAAGTTCAAGCTTTATGCAGTGAAGGCTAAATAGTTCAGATCCAATTTTCCTTCCCACTCATGGTGCAGACTTTTCATCCTCTCTTTTATGCATGGTTCATTGGAATTAACCTGCTACTTTAGGCTGAGTTCTCCAGGGCAAATATCACTGTAGCACTCACTTTCTCTTCAGAGATTGTATTTTTTGTAATTTCTGAAGATTTTAAAAAAATATTTTTCTACCCCCATCATACAATTTTTTAACTATATTTATCCAGCATTTTTAGGTTTGTGAACTTGGAAAATCTGAGACAGGTCTCAGTTAATTTAGAAAGTTTATTTTGCCAAGGTCGAGGGCACACACCTGTAACACAGGCTCAGGAGGTCCTAATGACATGTGTGTAAGATGGTCAGAACACAGTTTGGTTTTATATAGTTTAGTGAGATATGAGACATCAATCAGCATGTGTAAGATGAACATTGGTTCCATCTGGAAAGGCGGGACAGCTTGAAGCAAAGGTGGGAAGACTCACAGCAGGGAGGGGACTTCCAGGTCACAGTTGGATTAGAGACAAATGGTTGCATTCTTTTGAGTTTCTGATTAGCCTCTCCAAAGGAGGCAATCACGTATGCATTTATCTCAATGAGCAGAGAGATGACTTTAAATAGAAGGGGAGGCATGTTGGCCCTAAGCAGTTCCCAACTTGACTTTTCCCTTTAGCTTAGTGATTTGGGGGCCCCAAGATTTATTTTCCTTTCATAGGTTTCTTGTGTCATAAATGTTTCTCTGAACACATATGTAATGCTAGAGAAACGTGGAAGATCCTGTATTCTTCTTTACCTTGTTGTTTCACTAGCTCAAGATCCAAATCCTAGGAAAGACAATCTTTTTGGCTGACTAGATCACTTGCCAACTCTGTCTATAGCTGCTATGGGGAAGGAGAAGACATGATCTCTTTGGCTTAAAGAGTGAAAGGCAAATACCATCTCCCAATAAAATATCCACGAAAGAGAAATGGTGATTTCCTGAAAGAAAATTCAGGGCTGGAAGAAAGGGTGATGGATAATGGAGAAGAGAAATGCAAGATATAGCCACTGTAACTGTCTTATCTCATCTTTAGCAATGTATTTTTTATGTGTGTGTATGTGTGTATATATATTATATGTATATAATGTGTACATAATATATAATACATGTACATATATAATACACATTACAATGTATAGAGTACATTGCTAAGTAATGGGTCAACTATTTTATGATGATTTCATGATTTTCTTCTAATAAGTTTTGTTTCCCTACAGTGTTGGTTTGAAACCATGGCTAACTTTATTACTTTCAAATGCCTTGTGTCTCCTTAATGAACCCATTTAAGTTATGGTATGTCTTCAAAATGAAAGTTTGTTTAAAGGCTTGATCTGCAAGTGCCTGCCCTTTAACCTTGCTATTTTATCAACTACCTCTATTTTGCAGAGATAAATACTCTTAATACATTTTAGAGGCTGAGTTCTCCTAGTGCTGCTGCTACTTCCGTGATTTCTGCTGTGGTTGCACATACACAAACAATGAACCAGACAGGAAAAATAGCCTCCTAACTGGCTAATTAAATATGCAGTTTATTAAAAATTATGGATCCTAATTATAGTGAAAATTCACTGAGTTATGACATTCCCTGTTTTTCTCTGCCTAAATTCTGAAAGCCAGAGTAAGTGCTCCTATTATACTCATCTGCTTTCAAATTCTACTTCACTATCCCATGGCTCCATCCTTGCAAGCTGGACATAAGTGCGTGAACAGTCAGTGGCCCAAGCATGGCAGGAGGTTGGATGAGACCCACAGTAGCTCCACCATAGAAATATGGGATTCTTGTTTCACTAAGTGGTTATCTGGAAAGTTGGCCTTATTGTAGAAAACGATGAAAGGTTGCAAGAGAAAAAGACATGTTGATTTTCAGAGCTTTTGCAAAAGAAACAAGTTGGATTTTCTAGCAATGTACTCACTAATTGAGTATTGGTTGTCACCTCTGAGCTTTCTGTCCTGATATGAGCTGTCATAATGGAGTGTTTAATCCTAAAATTGATATTAAAATAATGGTATTTTAGGAAATTCATTATTCACTTGGTGAAATAATTCGTAATGAACAAAACAGTACTAACTCCAAGTAATGCTGTTTGAGTTCTAGCCTTCACTTTTCTCATAAGATTCTTTTGAATTTCAAAGAGTCTTTAACAAATGTCTGTACTGGATATGTACCCAAAGGATTATAAATCTTTCTGCTATAAAAACACATGCATACTTATGTTTATGGCAGTACTATTTATAATAGCGAAGACTTGGAACCAACCCAAATGCCCATCAATGATAGACTGGATAAAGAAAATGTGGCACATATATATATATATATACCATGAAATACTATGCAGCCATAAAAAAGACTGAGTTCATTTCCTTTGCAGAGACATGAATGAAGCTGGAAACCATCATTATCAGCAAACTAACATAGGAACAGAAAACCAAACACTGCATGTTCTCACTCATACATGAGAATTGAACAATGAGAAGACATGGACACAGGGAGGGGAACATCACACACTGGAGCCTGTCGGGAGTGAAGGGCAAGGGGAGGAAGAGCATTAGGACAAATGCCTAAAGCACGTAGGGCTTAAAACCTAGATGACGGGTTGATAGGTACAGCAAACCACCATGGCACACGTATACCTGTGTAACAAATCTGTACATTCTGCACGTGGATCCCAGATCTTAAAGCAAAATAATTTAAAAAGAGAAAAGAATTCTTAAGAACAACTAAGGTGCAACCATAAGATCAAATTTGTCACTCCCTAAATTCCTTTTTCAAGAAATTGTAGTGGTTAGACAAACACTTAGGTTAAAGTTAAACAGACTATTATTCATTCATTAATTAGCCTTTTAGTCATTACCTTCACAGTATTCCATACTTGCCTAAATCTCCATTTCTTTTTTAGGTCATGCAGGTAAATCTTTAGGGCCAAAAAAGAACTCTTTTAGTTTTCTTGATGTATTTCTTTAATCCTAGCTTGTTATAGAACCTTAATTTTTTCCTCTCGTGTTTAATCTTATCTGAAAAATAGCAAACATATAAAAATAAATGGTATTTTATTAAATCTAAATTCCTGCTTATAAAATAAATAATAAATAAATCAATTCCTGCTTTTAACTGCCACATCAGAAGACTGTCATATATGCCTCATTGTTGGCTGATCTTATAGTATCCAAATATTACCTTGCTCTTAAATTGCTACTGTTATTATCTATCTTCTTTATTGGGAAATATTTTAAAAGTACTTAAATACGTGATCTCTATTTGGAGTTCAAAGGGGACTCTTAATCCACCCTTTTCCCAAATGTGTTTACGTTAAATACAAAACGTAAGATATTTAGTGCCGCCCTTTATCTTGCAGCTAGTAATGGTCATGACACCCATTTCTGGATAATAAGGCATAAAGATAAGCTCCTGGGGGTTTTTTGTTCCCAGATAAAGAGAGGGAGACATTGATATTGAGAGCTCTGCTCCTGCTTCCTTCCTTCCTGTCTTTGGTTGTGTGTAGGCATGAAGTTTAGCTACAGTCGCTGTCTTGCAGCTGTGCAGCAATAAGCCTGAGGACAAAAGTGAACACACTGAGGACTGCAGAGTGAGCACAGAAGAGTCTGGATCCTTTTTGATGCTGTAGAGCTGCAGAATCCACAATGACTGCTTAACTCTGCGTGATCACATAGACAATAAGAAACATCTCTTTTGAAAGCCACCTTTATCTGGGTAGTGTTTCCCGGAAGTTCAAAGCATCTTAATTTTGAGGCTGAGCATATTTGAGACTCTAGAAATATAGGATGGAGGACACGAGGAAGAGATATTGCAAAAAAATGAAATGTTTCTCTCAGAAGAGAGGGCAAAAGACAGGGTAATTTTGGTACAGATGTAAAATTTACCTCTTAATATATAAAATTACTTTTTGAAAATATATGATTAAATGTATTCTTAAACCAGTTTTCAGGAAGTTTCTTTCCATGTTTATAATCCCATAATTTTCCCAGAAATTATTTTAAATTGTTATTTTATTTATCATAGATATATCTTAATTATTAACTACAAAAGTTAGGTATGCATCTCCTGCATTAAGAAAGACTAAAGAAATCATCCAATACTAAAAAGTGTTATTGCAGTCTCCAAAATTTTTCCTACTGAAGCCAGAGACAAGAGAGATAATGTTAATACAAATACACCATGTTCCATATTACCACTTCTGCAGATGACTGGGACTTCTGCCTGACAGAACGTGGGACAATTATCTTGTCCTTTGTGTTCAGAGATGATGTGCTGACAGGTTATTTCCTGAGCAGTAACTGAGATATGTGACCTGCTATCTTTACCAGGAGGGAGCCTATTTTGTAGTTGACAGCAGCAGTCACTGAGCAAAAAGTTTGGCATTTGTGGCCTTGTAGCCTTTTGGTCAGCTGAGTCTAGTTTTGATTCCTTCTCCCTGGTAGGGTATCCTGACTTCTGTTTTGTCTTGGCTTTATAAACTGACACTGCCTGGTTACAAGTAATCTCTGAAGGTATTCCCTCTGTCCCAGCCCCCTACATGTGCAATCACTTACCATGTTCTACAATTACAACCTTTCAGTTCTGGTGCCACTTTCCCCATCTTCTTATCAGTGAAATACACTGAGTCCCATTCTGAATGTAGATAGGATCTCTGCTACTAAGCTTTCTTTGCTGGAGGTTGGTTCTGCTATTATTGCCCAGAAAGAGATTACCAAGCCAACGATTATGCATTTCTTAACCTACACTTAGAATGCTTGAGTAGGATATTGCTCTTATAGTGCATTAGATACATGCAGTTTCATTAACAAATTCTAAAAAAAGACAAGTCTTAGGTTGATAAGTCTCTATTACAATGTAATAATAACACCAATAAATACTTCCATCTTACATTTGAACAGTCATTTTGAGTTCCACAGTCCTTTCACATACAGTACAGGTATTCCTGTAACACAACAGGTGTCACCAAAAGCACGAAGCCCCTCTTGTCTTAAAAGTCTGTGAAGTTATCAACAGAGACACATTTAATTATGACTACCAAGTTCCTCTTTCAAACTGTAGGGAAATTAGCTTAATATCAATCATGATTTGGCCTATTGCCGTGGCTTCAACTGTCATCTCTATGCAAATGCTTATCCAATCTCTCTCTCTCTCTCTCTTTCTCTCTCTCTCTATCCTGACTGTCTAATACGTAGCTGGACTTGAAACTTACCTCACACTCAACGTGAACAGACTCTTATTCACCCACTGAGACCTCCTTTCCTTTTGGCTCCTTTATTACTGATAATAGTTTGCCCACTTTCTTCTAGACATCAGGATTAGTCAATACCTTAGTCATCTTGGATTTCTTCTTTTGCGTTACCTCCCTGCATCTAATCAGCAATAAAATTTTGAAGTTTCTATTTCAGTACCAAATGTCCCAACCTGTTCATTTCCACTGCCAACATCCTCATTCAGATCTTTATGAACTCTTTTCTTCTAGCCTACTCTAAAACCTCCTAACTTGTCTTCCTATTTCAGCTTTACTATTTTATACAAAACGTCTATATTCATAATGTAGAGCAATGATTTCCTATCTTTTTAGTATTACACAGTCTTTTGTTCCAAAGAAACTGAACTTAAATATATAAAACAGATGAAAAAGTTCTACTGTCTTTGCAACAGCGATTGGTGTGGGAACTCACACTATTTTCAGTAGGGCTTCTCCTCACCCCCTCCCTCTTCTCTCTCTACCCACAGTGTTTCCTGAGACACTCTCATTGGAACACAGTTGAAAACCTCTGTTAAAACATCCTCTCAGACAAATTAATTATGACCAGATGATAAAACTGTATTTCCAACCTGCTGCAAGGAAATAGGCTTTATAAAAAGTAAATTTAAATATATCCTCTTGATAGAGATAATTCATTTAAAACATGATGATTAGATAATCACAATAATCACTATTAGATTATATGCAACTATTCCAAAGATTCTGGTTAACAATCATCGGGCTATTAGCGTGATGGTTAGTTGAGGCCAGTCTAATCTTCTAGAAGAGGTCATAATCTCATAAAAGTCTATCAGAAAGGTGCTTGATTTTTTTCTTATCAAGAATGATGATGGCCGGGCACGGTGGCTCACGCCTGTAATTTCAACACTTTGGGAGACCGAGGTGGGCAGATCACCTGAGGTCAGGAGTTTGAGAACAGCCTGGCCAACATGGTGAAACCCTGTCTCCACTAAAACTACAAAAATTAGCTGAGCATGGTGGCAGGCGCCTGTCATCCCAGCTACTCGGGAGGCTGATGCAGGAAAATTGCTTGAACCCTGGAGGTGGAGGTTGCAGTGAGCCAAGATCGCGCCACTGCACTCCAGCCTGGGCAACAGAATAAGATTCCGTCTCAAAAAAAAAAAAAAAAAAAAAGTAAATGTCATTTATTTAAAACAGAATTACAGAGTTTCTTAGGGAAATAAATAAACAAAGATCTGATACTTATAGCTAAAACACACTTAATATCTCTCCATAAGTGTTTTTCTTTTAAAAAAGCCGCATTTACTGATTTTCCAGAAATAACAGGAAACAGTGGTTTCCTT
>NW_012110341.1:1741-14215 GCF_000951045.1 Mandrillus leucophaeus | reverse complement strand
AAAAAAAAAAAAAAAAAAAAAAAAATGCTGATTACTTCACAGAAAAGTAGTGAATTACATTGTACAGGAAATTTTAAGGCAGATCAAGTATCAGATTTACTTTCTCATCACTAGTCATGTGAGAATACTACTGGAAATTTCTAAAGGCTATTAATTATCTACCAAATTAAGAATAGATTCTTTGGCTTAAAGTTTAAATTACAACTTGTTGTAATCTAACTTTTAGCTTTATTTTTCTGTTTTACTACATTGATAGATATTACAACCTTAACTCTACTTTTTCTCTTTTTAAAGTCTCTGAAGCTTTATATGATTCTCTTTTGGCAGTTTTGTTATTCTGCATTGTATTCTACAGCTAGTAGGAAACACAGGCAAATATATAACAGGTAATGTATTGAAATCACATTATAAATACATAATTAAAATCTACATTTGTAGCCGCCAGTAGTTCGTTATGTTCTTGTTTTATCGCAAAGAGATTGTTAGTCTTTTAAAAGCTTTATAGGACAGTTCTTCATTTTTTAGAAGTATTTTGTGATTCATCTTTTGCTCGTCATGCAGTTCTAGATGTTAATGCTTAATCTGACTGAACCTTAGTTTTGTGATCATCAAAACTTATAGATATCAATAAGTAAATATTGAAATGATTTTTTTCCTGCAGTAAAAGAAAAACACAATGCATAGAAGGATAGACGGAGATAGCCTGAAAAAATGAGATCTTAGCTCTTATCTGTATCTCTAGGCATCTCTGGGCATGTGGTGGATGATAGACACATAGGCAAGGTAATGAGATCTTTTTGAGGAGAAAGAAATAGGTAGATTTAAGATGATTAGAATTAAAAATAACAAAATGCTTATATATGCTTTCTCTCTTTACGTTTCCAGGCAGCCTCATGATGATTTGGAGAATTCCAGAGGTAGAAATAATAAAATGATATGTGAGAGGTTTTCATGCCTCAAAATAAAAGGTTTTCAGAGCATTCTTGCTGACTTAGTGAATTGACATTAGCTTTAGGTATTTTGGGTTTTATTCTAATTAATCCTCTTAACTTCAGAGCTTTGTCCATCAGTAATATACTAAATGCACTGTGTGTGCACTATTGAGGCACAGCCAAGAATTGCAGTGGCAGAGCTTTAGTGAATAGGAACAGAAAAGGTTTGAGAAGCAAACTTTTCCATTGAGAAAGACCTACACCAAATGCACAGCAACTGATTCAATGATTACTTAATGATAATTCCTTTGACCTTAATGATAAAATTAGTAGGTGCATTAATTAAAAGACAATCATTATATGTTTTACTTGTAAAACTGAGTGACTTACGATACATAGAAATTAGATCATTGAATTAATATAATTTGTGCTAGGTTCAGTCTAACAATACATGGACGTTAGATCACTGAATTAATAGGACTTGTGCTAGGTAGACATATTCACTCAATGCATAATTACTGAGCATCTACTATGTGCCAGAAACATATTTGAGAGACTGAATCAGCAGGACATAGTGATTGATTGATTGAACATGGAGAGTGGGAGATACATGAGGGGAGAGAAGAGTAAATTTGGTCAGAGAAACTGATGATAACCAAATATATGAGTTTACACATAAATGATATGTGTGTGTGTGTGTGTGTGTGTGTATCTGTATATGTGTGCTTGTGTATGCCAAATTTGGTGTGTGTATACATGTGTGTATGTGTATATATATCTGTGTGTGTTCCACATCAAGTGATATATTGAGATTTATATATTATAATATATTCAAATATACAATATGAGATATATTATAATACATATATATGTATATGTACACAAATGTGTGCATGTATACTAAATTTAGTATACACACACAAACACACATATATACAGACACATATATATGCACACACATATATATAATTTATGTGTTCACACATATAATTTGGTGTGTATATATATGCCAAATACACACACACACAAATATATACAGACACATATAAATATATACATACACATATATGTATATAATTTACGCACATGTAGCTTCTAAGTATTTTCCCTTTGTGGAACATCAAATAGGGTGACAAATAGAAACAACTATTACAATAAAATTCCTTCTTTAATACAATATGGGAAGAACACAGAGAATATTAACCTACTCTAACTGACCAAGAACTGCATCACCTTCCCTCTTCTCAGATGTCACTGGACACTTGAATAAATTCGTGATTCTTTTAGCAACAATGGTGGTAGAGACTATTGGGGGAGTCAACCAATTATATCTGCTAAAAGTGATTCTCAAAAGATGCTCCCTGGACTAGTAGTATTCACATCAGTTGAAAACTTGTTAAAATTTAGACTCTCTTGCAGCATTTTAGACCTATTGAACCAGGAACTCCATGGGTAGGGCCCAGCCATCTCTGTTTCAGTGGGCCTTTCTGGTGATTCTGATGCATGGTAAAGTTTGAAAACCATTGTGTTATAATACAGTTTACTGAGCAAAGAATTTACTGTTTGCTCAGGACTACAGCCTTGTAAAACTTCAGAGAAAACACAATGCATATAAAATGCAATGATAAAATGCAATCAAGGAAGAGACACCCAATCAGGAAGTTTGATGTCAAGACTTGACATATCACTGCCACACATTACTGCTTTCACATGTGTAAACCACCAGCAAAATAACTGGTACTAAATAAGTGATCAAATGCTTGTCTTCTCTTATCACTGAACAATCAGATATTCTGGTGGACACTGTCACATAGGTTATCATATTTTGTAATCCTGATCTGAGGCTTTCTGTCTCAGGAATAAAATGCAGCTGATACAAGTCACTTTCATTTTCACAAGAGAATATCAATTTACGTAATCAACACTTAGTATCTAAAACAAGTGTTGGAAGTTCTTTTGCCTGATAAACCTGAATGACCATCCTTCAAGAAGTAACTCACTGTTGACATCAATTTCAAATAATTTGTGACCCACTTCTGTCAAAAGCCATATTGAGATCATTTATTCATTTATGCATTAACTTTCCCTCTAGAATTCAAATCAAGACCTATTTCTGTATGTTATATCAGGTAGGTGCAAATCAAAACTCTAGTACTTTAACTCTCTGCAGAAGGTAATCTGATATTGTAAAAAAGAAATAGTCTTATGCAGAATGTTTCTGCATTTTCTTAACATCATTTGTAAAGACTATTGTTCATTTTGTTCTTTAATAACCAATAACCTAAATACATACATGATACATTTATTCCTCTTAGCATACAGCATTGAGAAGGAAAAGTCTTTTCAATTATATACTGATAAAAATATAAATTATCATTTTCATTTGAAAATTTCAAAGTGCTTAGGTTCCTTTTAGTAGATAATATGAACCATATAACCCATTGCTTCATTTTTGCCTGGACCTCAAACAATCAATTTTATAATTAATTGCTGTACCTTAACTCTAGGATTTTTAATGTAATTATACATCTGCTCCCTAACTTTGATTCTGTGGCTCCTATTGGCCTTGTTTTAAAGCTTATTGCACACTTAACTCTTTTTTAAAAGCTGCTTTTAGTTCATTTTTGGGGGAAGATGTAGGAGAGTTATAAAAATACATCTCTAGTTCTCTTTATTCACTCATCATATTATCTATGCATCTATCCACCCATCTTTTCCTACAACTATCCTTCTTTCCTTTTATCTACCCATCTAGCCATCCAGTCATCTACCCACCCTCTCATTCATCCATTTATTTTTTTCAAATGGATTTCTGTTTGTAACCAAATACAGCCAGAGGTAGTAAATACAATGCATGTATGATTGTGAAGAAACTTATGGAATCAGAGAGTAACTATGCTAGAGTAGAAGAACTAAGCTAACTTCTTCATTTTACAGAAGAGAACTTTAGTTCATTTTCTTTCTGACCTTTCATAATCATAGTTTACGTAGATTCAGAAAGTTTTTGGATTTCTATAACTACTTTAAACATATTTAGCATAGTTATAAAACTTCATTTTCTTTTATAGGCTTGTTTAAAATAGTGTCTGTAAACCAACATGTAGAAATTCAACTTTAAAAAGAAAAAGAAATTAGGAGGTAAATATTTATGATAGAAGTTACTTCAGTTGCCTTAAATAGTAAGCTCCCCTACTGCATTTAAAACAGGAGTTTTCTTCATTCATTCAACAGATATTATTAAAAGTAGTAATTCAGTTCACCAAACTCTCACAGTCAAAAAGTTTACAATCAATTTCTATTCAAATTTCTAGAGAAATATCTGTTACATGAGTTAAACACACTTATATGTTTAAGCCATATTAATTTGGGTTACCTGAAGTTAAGATACTGGGTGAAATAGTAGGAGGATTCAAAACAAATGAATATCAAATACAAAAAAAAATAAATTTATTCTTTAAAACTATTTTTTGTTTGTTTTATTTTGAGATGGAGTCTTGCTCTTGTCACCCAGGCTGGAGTGCAATGGCCTGATGTTGACTCACTGCAACCTCTGCCTCCTGGGTTCAAGTAATTCTTCTGCCTCAGCCTCCCAAGTAGCTGGAATTACAGGTGCCAGCCACCATGCCCAGCTAATTTTTTTATTTTTAGTGGAGGCGGGGTTTCACCATGTTGGCCAGGCTGTTCTCAAACTCCTGACCTCAGATGATCTGCCCACCTTGGTTTCCCAAAGTGCTGGGATTACAGGCCATGAGCCACCACTCCTGGCCTGTTCTTTAAAAAAATCTTAACCTTGTATCCCTTGCATATAGGAAGGTCTTATGCTTCCATGGGAAATACAGCTAATGTAGGGAAAATAAAATCACACCTATCAATGAGATTGAATCCATAATCTTTCACTGTAGTATTACAACTTCTTAAATTAATTAACAGTTTTGTTAGAATGAAAGTAACAAATTGGAACTGAAATTCCAGACATTATTAACATATATTGCAATTAGTCCAATTTCATCAGATGTAGAATCCCATAAACCTCAAGGGATTAACAGAATTAATATGGCAAAGAGGTAATCTATAATTTCTCAAACCACAAGGAAAACTATGTCTTTTGTTGTTGTTTAAGTAGTCATCTATATTTCTACCAAGGAAGATACATGTTGACCAATAAAGCTAAGAATTGTTTCATTAGACAGAATCTGAAATACAATTTTGCAATAGCCCAGGGCATTTCAAGGTGCCAGAGAAGATTTCTTCAGAGATTTTTAACTCATAGTAGTGAGATGTACATGGAACCAAAGATGATACCAATATCACTCATCCAATTTAAATCAGTGCCCTGCAGAGGACAGGAACTTCACAAATAATTGATTTGCAAATATTTGAAATAGTGCTGTCCAATAGAACTTTTTGTGATGATAGAACTGAGCTATATCTACACTATCTAATGTGGTAGCCATATGTGGTAGGTAGAGTGACTAAGGAAATAAATGTTTAATTGTATTCATTTATAGTATTTTAATATAAGGTTAGATAGCAGCGTATATCTGGTGGCCACTGTATTAAATAACACAGCTTTAGAAAATAGTGAAGTATGAGCAACTTGGGTATGCACACCTTAAAAATTTTAAACATATTCATTCATTCATTTATTGCTATTTGCGTTTGGTTTTAGGTTTCCTCTCCCCAACTCCCTACCCTTGTTGATTGAATTTTATTTTTTTTGTTGTAGAATCTTTAAAAACTTACAGAAGTCAAAAATGTACAAAAACTACTCTGAGACAAATCTCTCTTCTCATAACCCTTCTACCTTACTCTTAAGATTCCTTGTACATAACAAGTTTTCTTATTCCTTTGTATATCCTTAATGTGAATATTTTTAAAAATGTGTGTGAATATAGGCAAATTAAGATGTGCTTTCTTATTTCTCCTTCATTCTTGCACAAAAATAATATACATATATACATCTCTATATACAATTTATGTTTATATCTGCATATAAAATTATGAGTTCAAGCCGACATCTTCAGTTCAGTCCAGTCCCATGGGGTTCATCTTTGTCTTACCATAGCAGTTTGTCATTCCTTAGCAGTACCTCCGTGTTTACATAGTGAGAACCCTGGCTCTCAAAAATGTCACATATTTATGTATTGTCTCAATACTCTCTGGGTATTCCTTATACTGCTTTTCCAACTCCACTATTTCCTTAGCCCCATGTTTTGATCTTTTGGATTCACCTCTTGTTTTAAGAGTATGTCTGCCAAGTATCTTCCTAACAGACAGTTCGTAGAAATTAAATATTCTGTGTACTTGAATGTCTGAAATAATGCCATCATTCACTTAACTGATGGATTGGTTGGATATTGAGTTTCAAGTTTCGAATAGATTTTTCTTAGAATTTGGAGGCATTATTTTATCTTTTTTCCTTTGATATCTAGCCTTTCCCATGAAAAGTCTAATGCCAATCTGATTTTAATATTTTACTGACAATCTTTTCTCTCTTAAAGATGTAGCTCTTCTCTTTATCCTAAGTGTCCTGCAGTGTTTTGTGGGTATGTATCAGGGTGGTTATTCTTACATCCAAGCAGTAGAACATAGTGGCTATGGGCACAGGCTCTGAGTCTGAGTGACTAATTTTGAATTCTTACTCTACTACCTACTACTTTCCTGAGGAAACAAAGTGACCTGACAGAGTTTATGCTTTCAGAGCTTTCTGTCAGGATTTTAGAAGTGACTTGAGTACAAGAAAACACATACAGTAAAGTTAGAGACACAGGACCTTTACAAAAAGATAGGACCTCCAGAGGCAAGGGGCTCTCATTCTGCTACCCAGGCTGGACTACAGTGGTGTGATCATAGCTCAATGAAGCCTTGAACTTCTTGGCACAAGTGATCCTCTTGCTTCAGCCTTCCAAGTAGCAGGGACTACAGGCACATGTCACCATGCCTGGCTAAGACATAGGCACTTTAATAAATGTATGTTTCAGGCATTAGTGTGTCCAAGAGACAGGATTTCCTAATACACTTGGAGGCAAGTGTGGTGGTGCTGATTGAGGGAAGTTTTACATAGAAACTGACACTTAAACTGAATCTGATTTCAAATTACATGAAGATATTATATGTATCCCCCAAATATGTACATCTATTATGTATCAATAAAAAATAAATTTGTAAAAGCAAATAAGCAATAATCTGAATCTGAAGAATGGGCAGAAAGATACCAGATAGACAAGGTTGGAAAGACAGTTCTACTTTGACACATAATCATAGACAACTGCGCAAAGAGAGTTGAAGTTTGTAGAGGTAAGATCAATTCTATTTATTTTCAGCCAAGGAATCCCCAGCAATATGTGAAGGACCACCTTTTGTTCAACACCACTGGTCAAAGAAAGATACATTTCTCCTACTAGATGTGATCCCACACTATAAACCTCTGTACCTTTTGAACCTCTGCACCTTTTTACTCTAGACTTCTTTCCCTGTTCCTGTGGTTCAGGATACCCATTACATACTGAGCGGCATTTTGCTAACACTACAGACCTTGGAGCCCTTTCGCCTCTCTATTTTTCTTTAACTTTTTCCCTGTTGTGTGTTTCTCTGAATGGTAGAAAGTGAAGAAATTAAGATTTGATCTTGAGCAACAGGATGGTGAGTGATTCTAAAAGAGGAAGATTTAACAGTCTAAACTCAAGATGCGAGATTTTAAAAAATCAAAGTAATCCCTAGTCTTAACTAGCAGAACCCAGAACCCTGGCAGAGATATTAAAAGAGAATAAGAGAATATACTTTGCAGAAAGCTAAAAAGTGAAAGATGGTATATGCCAAATACTAGGGAAGATATAGAGCAACTAGAATATTTAGGCATTGTTGATAGGGGTAAAAATTTTTCCAACCACTCAGGATATTGTTGATGTTTACTAATGTGACATATATGGATATACTATGGCCCAGCAAGTCTATTGATAGATATATTCCCTAAAAATGTACACATATATTCACCAAAAAACGTTTACTAGGATATTCATAGCACCACTATATATTATAGTCCCAAACTGAAAATTATGCAAATGCCCATTACTCATAGACTGGATAAATACATTTTAGTGTTATGACATGCTTACAGCAATGAGAATGAATAATTCTATATACAACTTATGCAGACATAAATTTAATGTTTAGTGAAACTTGATACAAAAAGGTATATGCAGTATGATTCTATTTGCATGAAACAAAACAGTTGCACAAACTTCTTATTCATATGCTTAATGCCACTTTCTACTATTAATTCTCTCCCAGTTAATTAACGTAACATAAATGAAAATGGTACTGATAAATTAAACATTTGAGGATTCTTACTGAGAAATTGAAAGAAAACCAAGCAATTTAAAAAAAAATAAAATGTATTAACTCTATTAACATAAAGTAGTACATAAAAGAACAAAGGTCATCATAGAACATTATTTGGTTCAGGTCCAACTTTGAATATTTAAGTATCACATTTATGTAACTGATTAATGTGAGGTAAACAAATTAAAAAATGATGTGAGGAAAAGCATGAAAGAACTTAATCTTCATCATATTAAAAAGTCATTGGATATACTTTTAATATACTTAAATCGGAAATATTATTATTAATATTAAGCTATTATGTAGACATATGAAGATTTTTAAAATTAAGCTACAGGGAAAGAAGATAAGTTTCTAAGTCACTGGAGAGACGCAAAGGTGGACACTCAGGCTAGTTAAATGATCAGTGTTTCATATGTAGAAAAACTACTCTGCCAGAGGGGGAAACATAATATATCAGTTTCACGAAGCTGTATCAAAGTCCTTTCTCTCTGGCATTTTATTTTTTACTTTTTGGAGATAATTCAGACATTCTTAAAAGATAGAGTATAACATAGAGGTCAGAAGTGCTGTTCTTGTTAACCATGTGATGTGTGATAAAGGATCAGAGTAGGTCAGTACTTTGGGGCATATCATTTGAAAAATGGTGAGATCCTCACTAGTCATTGATTTGTATGATATATGATCTACGAGGTACCAAATGTATTCCTGATACATAATATTGGCTCCCTAAATATTAAATATGTATGAACCACAATAATCAGCATTTATTGAATAAATGAAAAAAGTATAAAGTGGTATTTGTAGAAGTCATTTATATGCTTAATGCCACTTTCTACTATTATTAATTCTCTTCCAGTTACTTAACATAACCTAAAGAAATTATGACTTAGAATTATGTGAACTTTCAAAGGCAAATTTCTTTACCACCAGTAATTTTCAAAGATAATGGTATAATTAGAATATTTTAATCTGGGTTTTATTAATGGTAGAAAACAATTTGGTGATATCATTTTTAGATCATTACAGTAATGAGTCTGAATTCTTTTCTGATCTATTTAATTTCATAATAATATATCCTCACCTACTTTCAAATGCACATAATAAATTTAGCAAGGATTAAGAAGGGATAAAATATTCTTGGGCTACTACCAGAGAGAAGCTGAAGGCCTAGGAGAATTTGGCTATGTAGGTCTGTTAACTGCATTGTCAGAAAATTATCATGAATTCTCCCAGGAGCGCAGCAATTCAGAAGCCCCACAGACTTTACTTATCAAAAGAAAGCAGTGCAGATTTAGGGTTCAGAGAGCAGGCTCTGTATTCTCAATTACCAGCCTATCACGTATTAACTGTGTGACCTCAGTTTCCTCATCGGTAAATCAGGATAGTAATAGTTCCTGCCTTACAGGGCTTCTGTGAGGATTATGAGACATGCATCTAAAATGCTTAGCATAGTGCCAAGAAGAGTGAGAATAGTAGCTATTATTCTGTCTATTCTGAATAAAGTAGACAGAGAAAGTACAGACTGCAAAAGAGTTCAGAACTGGTTCAGAATTTGGCTGTGTAAAATAGACAAGATACTTTGAAGTCACTCGAGTATTGACCAAAAGGCTGCTTTTGTTTGATAAATCTACACTCCAAAGTTCAGGACAGCTTATCCTACCTGGCATTTAAACTGATTAGAATGGATTCGTTTAAAGTATCCTTCTCTTTGATCAATGATTGTATAGCATGATTGTATATTAATGTCTAAACCTCATTTTCTGAAAACCTAGGTAGATTATGGAGTAAAGACAGGTTTATCAATTTGTTATTCTTTCTAAATTATCATAAACTGACTATTTAATTATACTCATTTTGTATTTTCTTGAAAGCGTTAAAAAAATTTACTCCTAGTTCAAGCCAAGCAACCATATGTCCATAGTGTAAGTAAAGTACATCCACAGCTGATGCTTAAGCTAATGAAATGAGAAATGAATTACATATCAACTTTGAATAGTTCATTTATGCTGTTAGAGTGAGAAAGTAGTAGTTTCCATCTGTACTTCAGAAATTAAACATTTGCTTCTGAAAGATTTTATTTTAATTGGAGCTAATATTAATTTATTAGTAAAAGGCCCTTAGAGGAGTTAAAATGAAATCATTTTGTGCTAATGAAAAGGCTGTGTTGTATTTTTCGTAAGATTCCTTAAATCTTTCTCGCAATTACTACACAGGGCAGTGAAAAACAGACTTTAACTTTTTATTTTTTTGCCAAAATCTACATAGGAAGATGGTGGGAACTGTATCAATAATAGCAGATTGGAACTATTAATAGACAGAATTAAATTATTACTGTATTGCACACTTGTTTGGTATATGAGAAAAAACATTTTTTAGTGGGGATGACTATGAATAAAATTATGTAGCCGACAGGTCCCTACAGGTTTGAGGACCCGTCTCCTTTTTCTTAACTGTGTCTTTCGAGTGAATAGAGCATATCACAGAGGCTGGAAGCCATTTTGTCTTGTTCTTTAGAGCTGTAGTTTTGATGGGTGGTTTGCTGTCTACTCCAGAACCTGAAGGAAATGTTAAATAATTGGACACATTTTCTTAGACATTCCCTCCTCTTTTAACACTAAAAAGTAATGATTAACTCGTTAAACAGATTGAATGTATTTATAAGCCTGCATAAATATATTTTTGGAGCTTTTCAGTTGTTAACAAAACTGAAATCGCATTTAAGTGCAAGCTGGACATGTTTCATTGTACCTACTCTTTGCTTGATTTTACATACGAATTAATTAATTCATTCATTTAATCACTCAATTCATTAAATCACTTATTTGCTGCATGTCAGGCTATGCATTTAGGATAGAAAGAACGAAAAGCTTCAAGGAACAATTGAAAACTTGTAAACACTGTGTTAACATGATGTGTTCATAAAACAACTTACTGAGTGTCCATCATTTGAGAGATACTATAATACTTAATGCTAAGAGCAGGTTCCATCCGTAAGATTATACTTATAATGAACATGAGGATGTGCAGAATTTAGGCATGGGAAGAACTATGCTGTGGACTGAAATAGTAGATGATGATGACTAGAGACAGTGAGGTTAAAAATTGTCAATGGATTTGGGATATATTTACATGGTAGAGCAGATGGCATTTAGTAGGTATTTGGATGTAAGGAATAAAGACGTATAGGAGGTCAAATAAAACACCTGGGTTTTTTTCATGAATGACCTAGCACCAACATAGAATATAGCAAAGGAAAATTAGGTTTCCTGGGTAGAAAAAAATGTGTTTAGATTTAGATAGAACATGTTTGAGGTGTTATAAAAGATTCAGGTAGAATTTTGCCATTGTCAGTTGGATATACAGTTCTGAAATTAAGGAAAAAGGTCTAGATTAGAGATATACTTTGAGAGTCACACCCATATAAAAGGGAATTGTGGTTTGAGATTGTTTCTCCTAGGCAAAGGGGTATGAGTTTGCTCTCCCTCTTGCTTTGTTATCCCATCCACTGAAAGGGAGAACATGATTTGAGGGATTCTCATTGTAAAGTGGTATGACCTAATAGAAGTTTCTGTTATCACAACTGCCTCTTCAAGTGGGTCCCTGACCCCCAAGTAGCCTAACTGGGAGGCACCCCCCAGTAGGGGCAGACTGACACCTCACACGGCCGGGTACCCCTCTGAGATGAAGCTTCCAGAGGAATGGTCAGGTAGCAACATTTGCTGTTCAGCAATATTCACTGTTCTACAGCCTGCACTGCTGATACCCAGGCAAACATGGTCTGGAGTGGACCTGCAGCAAACTCCAGCAGACCTGCAGTTGAGGGTCCTGACTGTTAGAAGGAAAACTAACAAACAAAAAGGACATCCACACCAAAACCCCATCTGTATGTCACCATCACCAAAGACCAAAGACCAAACCACAAAGATGGGGAAAAAACAGAGCAGAAAAGCTGAAAACTCTAAAAAATCAGAGCACCTCTCCCACTTCAAAGGAACGCAGCTCCTCGCTAGCAATGGAACAAAGCTGGATGGAGAATGACTTTGATGAGCTGAGAGAAGAAGACTTCAGACAATAAAACTTCTCCCAGCTAAAGGAAGAAGTTCGAACCCATCACAAAGAAGCTAAACACCTTGAAAAAAGGTTAGACAAATGGCTAACTAGAATAATCAGTGTAGAGAAGTCCTTAAATGACCTGATG
>NW_012110341.1:0-1691 GCF_000951045.1 Mandrillus leucophaeus | reverse complement strand
ATATGAACAGACACTTCTCAAAAGAAGACATTTATGCAGCCAAGAGACACATGAAAAAAATGCTCATCATCACTGACCATCAGAGAAATGCAAATCTAAACAACAGTGAGATACCATCACACACCAGTTAGAATGGTGATCATTAAAAAGTCAGGAAAAAACAGGCGCTGGAGAGGATGTGGAGAAGTAGAAACACTTTTACACTGTTGGTGGGACTGTTAACTAGTTGAACCATTGTGGAAGACAGTGTGGCAATTCCCCAAGGATCTAGAACTAGAAATACCCAGCCATCCCATTACTGGGTATATACCCAAAGGATTATAAATCATGCTGCTATAAAGACACATACACATGTATGTTTATTGTGGCACTATTCACAATAACAAAGACTTGGAACCAACCCAAATGTCCATAAATTATAGACTAGATTAAGAAAATGTGGCACATATAGACCATGGAATACTATGCAGCCATAAAAAAGGATGAGTTAATGTCCTTTGTAGGGACATGGATGAAGCTGGAAACCATCATTCTCAGCAAACTATCACAAGGACAAAAAACCAAACACCGCATGTTCTCACTCATAGGTAGGAACTGAACAATGAGAACACTTGGGCACAGGAAGGGGAACATCACACACCAGGGCCTGCCATGAGGTGGGGAGAAGGGGGAGGGATAGCATTAGGACAGGTACCTAATGTAAATGATGAGTTAATGGGTGCAGCACAACAACATGGCACATGTATACATATGTAACAAACCTGCACGTTGTGCACATGTACCCTAGAACTTAAAGTCTAATAAAAAAATAAGTTTCTGTTATCTCAAAAGTTACCCTTATGATAACCATATCTCCACTCTTCAAAATGGTAATCACTAGTCACATGTATGTGTCAAGCAGTTGAAATGGGATGACTATGACTAAGGAATTGAATTTAAAATTTCAGGCTAATGAATTTAATTTTTAATAGCTATATGCAGCTAGTAGCCACCTTTTATTGGATAGTGTGCCTAGAGAATGGACAGAGAATAGGAGCACAGTGGATAATGTCAGCAGGTATGGTGGCTCAGAAGTAGGATACAGGTGATACATTTTAGCAGTCAGAGGAAAGAAAGGACCAGATAAAATGAGTGCCCATGTATATCAAAATTTCCTCGTATCAATAACATGGCAGGTAGAATTGCCAGAGATAGTATGCCATACATGTAGATATGACTTAAATGTAGAAAAATAACATTTATTGATATTTTTATACCAGTCAAAATATTTCTATCTTCCAGGTTTAGAATTATTTCCTCTAAAAATTAATCTTTTTATCCAACATCTTCATATGGCTCGGAGGCTTCCTCACTATGATACAGCAGATTAGTTTGAATGTAGAGTCTGCATTTTGGGACTCTGAGTTCACATCTCTTTTGTTACACATTAACAGAATGAATCTGTGGAAGAGTCTTGATTTCTCTGTGTTCTCGTTGTTAAACTATTAATACTTGGGTAATTCTGGGGTTAAGATTTAAATCACATTGAAGACTTAGAAAAGTAACTTGAACCTAGTGAAGAGATAATAACTGTTAATATCATTAACTTTAAAAGTAAAATTGAAGAAATGTTTTTATTTGAAACTATTTTGAAGCCTTAATTAAAAAGGTAATCCATGGATTGGCTTACTGATAGAAGCATCCCTATAGTC
>NW_012110340.1:0-7741 GCF_000951045.1 Mandrillus leucophaeus | reverse complement strand
AGCACTTCAAAGGATTTAGTATACAAAAGGGTAGCTTGTAAGTCCATTAAGAAATAAAGCATTTTCCAATAAATGCTTCTTGGATAACTCACTGTTTGAGAGAAAATTTTCAAGTTAGGTCAGTATACAAATTCAGCTGTATTATGAACTTGACTGTGAAAAAGACATGTTAGTCATCTAGAAAACAAATGCATAAATATCAGATTGCAACATGGCAGAGAAGTTCATAAGCATAAAGTTAATTTTTAAAAATTCTAAGGGGAGTGTCAGTAGATAAGACTTCATGATGCAAAACTTTGGCATATCTAACACCATCATAAAATTAAGATGCAAATGAGAAGCTGGAAAAATTACTTGCAACACATATTCCAGTCAAACAACAGCAAAAGAAGATGAGCATACTGAGATAAAAGTGGAAAAAAATATGGACAGACAACTCATAAAATGAAAAAAATACAAATATTTAATATGAGTTTAAAATTTACTGGTTTTGATGTTGAATTGAATAAACCAGGAAAATAAGAGAATGTTGGTGATGAGTGTTACTGATTATATTAGGCCATTCTTGCATTGCTATAAAGGAATACCTGTAATTGCATAATTTATAGAACAAAGAGGTTTAATTGGCTCATGGTTCTTCAGGCTTTACAGGAACCATGGTTCTGGCATCTGTTTCTGGGAAGTCCTCAGGAGCTTACAATCATGGTGAAAGGTGAAGAAGGAACAGGTTTGTCACGTGACCGGAGCCAGAACAAAAGAGAGTCGGGGGTAAGGTGCCATACACTCAGAGGAAGAGCTCACTTATCACCAAGAGGATGGCCCAAGCCATTCATGAGGAATCTGCCTCCGTGATCCAAATACCTCCCAAATCTCCTGTTGAAATGTAATCCCCACCTCCAGCATTGGGGTATTACATTTCAACATGAGATTTGGATGAGGACAAATATCCAAACTCCATCAGTGATCAAGAACTTTTTATTTCTGGAGAGCTATGTTAAGATATATATTAAAAGTCCATCCTCTTTAGTTCTGTAATTCCTATGATAGGAATGCATCCTAATAAAATATCTCAGATGTAGATATATGTATGTATATATGAATCACAATGTTCAGCAGAGTTTTTTATATATATTACAGTACAAAGACTATCTCTTTAACCATTTTTATATAACTAAAATTTTTCCACTAAAAATCACAATAAAAATTGTCAGTGTTCTTTTCACATTTCAGGCAATCATGCTGGTTTTCATATTATTTTTAAAACTTTATAAGAAGAATGGTGAAAATAGTTCGTATATGACTTAGAAGCTTGTTTTTCTTTTTATATTGTCAGCTGCTTTTCATAAATGACTAGCCTCAGTTATTGACAGATTTCAGCTTACATCAATATGATGTAAGTGATATTATGTTTTCTCTGTAGCTGTGGTGATTTGCAATATTATTTTTGCCTCCTGTTTTTCATGTAGTAGCTGCTGGGCTGCCTCAACAGGTAGTATTTGTACCATGGCATTTTTGTGTGGAATGAGTCTATCTTCTGCATACATGCATGTGTTATGAATATACTAAAATGATCACAGGTCGTACATAAAAATCTTGTCATTTAAAAAAATTTGCAAATATTAAATTTAGAGGAATGTCTTGGATTTTGCTTTACTCTATATGGATATACTTCATTCATTTAGCAAGTAATTTGCTGAGTACTTACTATGTATGATATTTTCATGGCTCTGGGGATATAGTAGATGATCAAGTAGCTTAAATGTATCCATGCTAGTGAGGGATAAAAATAGTAAATAAGAAACAAATATAAAAATAATTATGGATCGAGATATATGCTATGAAGTAAACAAAGGCAGACAATCTTGCTAGGATAGAGGTTTTGTCTTTGGACAGAGTTTTTAGACCTCCTTAAGTGGATGACTGAGCTCTAAAGCATAAGACTGAGCCTGCCTCGTAAATAGGCAGGAGAGAGTGGCCCAGGGTGGAGAAAGGACAAGGTGAAGGTGCCCAGGTGGGGATTCAAGGGTTGGAGCTAAGGGAGCCCATATGGCTGAGTAAGAGTGAGCTGTGGGAAGAAGGCATGAGTTAGCTATAGAACCCTTGCTTCTTATTCCTACTGTTGGGTATTAACAGTCATCTTCCTCTTGAAAGCTGAGAATAGCAGTTTAGGCAAATTGTGAATTTGGCTTTCGTTCTTTATGGAAAGATACCTTGGAGTCCCGTGGCCACTAGACGAAGGGATGTCAAGCATTGTAACTAGCCAACTGCACCCCTACCATGGATACTTTCCAACATTCTGTTGCTCTTAGAAAGTACTGAGACATCATCCTTTCCTTCAGGTGATGCCCGTTCCTCTCTCACATGGCAATCAGAGCTTGATTGAAGATCTAAAAAAAGGAATAAGATGTAATTAATTCATCACATCTTCCAATCATCGCACACACATTGCAGTGTGAGCCAAGCTGGTGAATGGTTGGCTACTGTCCTGCGGGGCCATCTTGGAAGAGCTGGAAGTCAGCCTTGCTGGTCTTTTATCTGGAAGTCCAGATTAGACCACTGAATCGCACACATCTAGGACGTGTAGTGTGAATGTTGAGAGTTGTATGAAAAGTAAAAAGCAGAAAGTTTGAGGAACACCTAAAATTACCAAATAATTTCCTGTTTCATGAATGTACTTTGCTCACTTAAATCTCCCAATTTTCAAATTCCCTTTCTGCCATCTGGAGCATTCTCTTTCCTGACTGCCTACCCAATTACTACTCATCTTTTTATCTGAAGGCCTGGATCGGTTATGTGATTCCCAAAGTCACACAACGTGTTAATACCAGAACTATGGTCTCATTTCTCTGCTCTTGAATATTTATTCGCTATGCAGTATTCACCCATTTCTTCACTTGCTGAGAGTCTGCCAGCCACATGCTAAGCACTGAGAGAACTAACATGGTTAAGACAAAGTCTCCAACATTAGGCTTCTCTCTCTCTGGTGGGAAGATCTTGTTAAGCAAATGAAATAGAACATAAATGAATGGATAAAGCTCTGATCAGGTGCTGTGGGGAAAACAGGTGAGGCTGAGTAACACCGTAGAAAAGGTCATGGAATTCATACTTTTATTGGAAAATAAGCAGGGTTAGCCAGGAAGAGGAGCACATTTTTTGTGGGCAGAGGCCATGTACCTAACAGTTCATGATACAAATAATTGTGTCCTTTTCTGTTTATTAAAATAGTTCCTTGTGCTTTTGTTTCTTTGGTTATTTAACTGGTTGTACTGGGTCCTTTACAGCACACACTAATGAATCATCGTGATGATAAGCAGTGTTATAAATGACTCTTCTACCTACATCAGAGACTCCTGTGTCAGGAGGACACCACCTTGTGTCAGGAGGCTGCCTCATCTGCTGTCCTTCTCTGATGAGGTAATTCCTCAGGACCTGCTATGTTATACATGTTGACCCAAATTTATTCTCAATTCTGGCTTGCACACCTGGAGAACAGGACTTTATCCCTTGAATGCCTGCAGGATGCTTGACACCTTTGAAACTAGGCAATTCCCCTCGAGGCTTGTTTTGGAGAGAGGGTTTTGGAGCCAGGGATAATTCGAATAATTTCATAATGTAAAAAAGAAACACAAGTTTGTGTGAATCAGTGAATGAATTCCTCTTTAAAGGGACATGTTTTAATCTAAAAAAGCATGTGTGTCCATTAAAGGTTACAAGTAACTGATATGTCACACAGTTACTTGTTAGAATATATTTATATATATAGGCTTTTGTTTTAACCAGAGTATATAGTTTTAACTTATTTATTATGACATAAAGCTTATTATGACAAAGTGTCTATTATTTACATGAACCTATTGGCCCCATTGTGAAACTATATTTTTTCTAATAGGTCTAACATGTTAATTTTAAAAATCGCTATTACCAACATGCAGATTATCGTATTACTGTCTAGATTAATTGCAGGGACCATTTTGAGTTATCTTTACCAAATAACTAACTATTTAAGCATGTTTATGTTTATATGTACTTACATTTTTATAGCAGTGGATGTTCTTTCAGTTATATTTGTAATGACAATTCATTTTATCAGATATGTTTATTTTACTTTGTAGTAAACTAGCTTCTTTTGAAATGCAAGAATTCTTATTTTTTAAATAAGAAAATTCAGTTAGACTTTCTATTAGTTTGTTTTCACACTGCTGATAAAGGCATACCTGAGACTGGCTAATTTCAAAGGAAAAAGAGGTTTAAGGGACTCACAGTTCCACATGGCTGGGGAGGCCTCACAATCATGGCAGAAGCAGAAAGGTACGTCTTGCAGAAAGGTACATCTTACATGGCAGCAGACAAGACAGAATGACACCCAAGCGAAAGAAGTTTCTCCTTATGAAATCATCAGATCTCATGAGACTTATTCACTCCCAGGAGAACAGTATGGAGAAACCACCCCTATGATTCAATTATCTCCCACTGGGTGGCTCCAACAACATGGAATTGTGGGAGCTACAATTCAATGTGCTTTGGGTGGGGCACAGCCGAACCATATCAGATTGTAAGTGCCCAGAGCATTTTAAATTGAGGCAAAGAAACCTGTATTTAATTATCAGCCATGGAACACATGTGTGTGTGTGTGTGTGTGCATACATGCATGCACCCATGCATATGTGTAGTTAAAAAGTTTCACTATTTTAACTAACTGTTTGAAAACTAAAGATTTAAACTTTCAAAATCGAACATATCTATGCCACTCTCAGAGCTTTTTGTCTTATTCTGGCCTATCAGAGTTTCTCTGTTCATGTTCCCAAAGATGTCCCCTGAACACTTTTGCTGATGTTAATTTATCACAAAGGAGCCAAGGTAAGCCTAGAGAGAGATCAGCAGAAATCCACTGATGCTTCCACACATCAAAGTGATCTAACGACAGCAGGTCAGCAGCTGTAATTCCCCAAGTAAAAACGAGCACATCATAGTCCTATCTGACATTTATTTTTTTCCTTACCACTTAAGGCAATAGAAAAAACGCTGTTTGAAATTTCACTGGGGTTAATTAGAAAACTCAGAAAGAGACATTGCAAACATTGGGGCTTGTATGAATCATGCTTGTCCTAATTTCTTAGTGCTCTTATTCAAGAATCTTAGTGGTTCTTCAGCCTAAGATCAATTATGTCAAAACTGGGTTAGACTATGCTTGCTCTCAATTTAATTTCATCCTGTCATTTAGTAGACAAACACTTTCCAAGCTGTCTCATGTCTGAAAGTGTTTTTCTGGACTCATTTCTTAACAGCAGGTGCTGTTGCTTAATCATAAAGGATCTTCAAAAGTTGGATAGATTTTCACTGATTTTGAGTATCTTAAGTTTAATGCTCTCTAACCACGTGCATGAGCTATATCTCTATCCATGGTTAATTCCTGCCTGTAGTTTCAGCTTATCTTCTGTTGTTTTGATCTTTAAATCATATCAGTTATATGGATAACACAGCAATTCCTAACACTCTGTTAGGATCCCCTTGCTAAACAATAATTTGCCAGTGTTCATCCTTCTATGATAATCTTATTTGTCATTAGAATGCAACTCAGTCCTCAAAGATTGTCAGGCTTGCTGTATTCCCTTGGAAAATAATGCATGAGATGAATAATACATATTAAATTATCTACGCAAATAACTACCCTGTACAAGGACTCCTCAGTTTCTCTGCTAGGGATACACAGATAACATAAGACAATCAATTGAAACAGAATTAAGAGATAAAGGCATCAGAAAGAGGTACATATATTGCTGCCAGGAAAAGCTTTCAGTAGATGAATCCTCACAGAGGAGGTGAGTTCAGAGGCACCGTGGTAGGTGTATCTTAAAATTCAACTTATCATACTCCAGTTTATCTGAACACACAGATGCTCATGAAAAGAAAATAGAGATGGAGAATAAGCAGCTCTTACAATTAAAAAAAAAAAAACACATGAAAATTGAGATGATAAAAAAAGACAGTTAAAAGTGACAAACCATGAACTTAGGGGGATATTATTTGTGTTTCCTGGGATATTATTTTTTTCTCTCTCTTTCTCTGAGAACAAGTTTCTCAGCTGTTATACTGAGATGTTTAAATTCACAGCTTTTAAGCTGCAGCTGCTGAACTATGGCTCTAGAAATCATCTGAAACTGAGAATGCGTAAATATTATATATACAGGGATTATTTGCAAAGTATATATCTGACAAATAACTTGTATCCAGAATACGTATGTGTGAGTATAATATTATTAAATCACTTAAAACTCACTGCTTTAGAAAACAAAAACAACCCAATTAAAAAATGAGAAGAAAGCATGTACAAACACTTTATGAAATAGGATATAGGGATAGTAAATAACCATAAGATGTAACATCATTAGCCATTACAAAAATGCAATTTAAAATCACTATAGAATACCCCCACTCATTAGAATGCTTTAAAATTAAGGGTTTATAATACAGACACTTAAATATAGACAATACCAAGTGCTGGTAAATGTGCAGAGCATTGGATCCCTCCTGCATTGTTAAAGCAAAATAGTAAACAGCGCAGAATAGTAGAGCCACATTGGGAAAACAGTTTGTCAATTTCTTATAAAATTCAATATTTATCATCTAAGAAATCCCACTCTCAAGTATTTACCCAGACAAACATAAAACTATATGTTTATACCAAAGTTTACATAGATGTTTTTAGAAGTTATACTCATAATGCCCCCAACTGGGACCAACCCAAACATCTTCCATGGGGTGAAAGGATGAACAAACTATGGTGCAACTGTACTATGAAATTCTACTCAACGATAAAAAGAAATGAAATATTGATACGTGCAGCAGCAACATAGATGAATCTCGAAGGAGTATCCTGAGTGAAAGAAGTCATTCTCAAAAGGTTACAAACTGCATGACTCCACTTCTATTACATTTGGGAGAAGACAAAACTATGAAGATGAGAACAGATTATTGGCCATCAAGTTCAGGGGTGAGGAGATTGTGTGACAGTGGATTGTATGAGGGAGTTTTTGGGGTGGCAGGACTCCTCTTTATCCTGATAGTGGTGGTGGTTACAGAAATCTCCATGTGTTAGGCCGGGTGCGGTGGCTCAAGCCTGTAATCCCAGCACTTTGGGAGGCCAAGGCGGGTGGATCACGAGGTCAGGAGATCGAGACCATCCTGGCTAACACGGTGAAACCCCGTCTCTACTAAAAAAAAAAAATACAAAAAACTAGCCGGGTGAGTTGGCGGGCACCTGTAATCCCAGTTACTTGGGAGGCTGAGGCAGGAGAATGGCATGAACCCGGGAGGCGGAGCTTGCAGTGAGCTGAGATCCGGCCACTGCACTCCAGCCTGGGCAACAGCGCGAGACTCCGTCTCACAAAAAAAAAAAAAAAGAAATCTCCATGTGTTAAAATTCATAGAACTATACACATGAAGAAAGTCAAATTTACTGTATGTTAATTTAAAATGCAATAAAAAATAGGGTTCATATAGTTTCTTGAAATGTTTGAGATTTGATGGTTTTTCTACAGGTTAATCTTGCCAAAACCCATGTGGAAAACAAAGACAGAACTGGTGGGCTAAACTTGGAAGCTTGGAAGCTCTCTGTGTTTCCTGGGATATTATTTTTTTTTTCTCTCTCTCTGAGAACAAGTTTCTCAGCTGTTATACTGAGATGTTTAAATTCACAGCTTTTAAGCTGCAGCTGCTGAACTATGGCTCTAGAAATCATCTG
>NW_012110339.1:0-1312 GCF_000951045.1 Mandrillus leucophaeus | reverse complement strand
CAGAAAGCTTCTTTCTCATTTCTATAGGAGGATATTTCCTTTGCCCCTCTAGTCCTCAGAGGGATCCGAAATTTCATTTCTCACATTGCAGAGAAATAAGGCTAGCAAACAGCTCTACGAAATACCGCTGTAACTCAGTGAGTGGAAGTCACACATCAGAAAGCATTTTCTCAGAAAGCTTCTTTCCAGTTTTTATCTGAGGATATTTTCTTTTTTACCATAGCCTTTTAACGGCTTCCAAATATCACTTTGCAAATTCCAAAAGAACAGTCTTAGCAAACGGCTTCTTGAGGGGAAAGCTGTAATCCTCTGAGATGAATTCACAGAACACAAAGCATTTTCTCAGAAAGCTTCTTTCCAGTTTTTATCTGAAGATATTTTCTTTTTCCTAATAGGCCTCCATGGGCTTCCAAATATCACTATGCAAATTCCACAAGAACAGTCTTAGCGAACGGCTTCTTGAGGAGAAAGCTGTAACTCTGTGAAATGAATTCACAGAACAAAAAGCAGTTTCTCAGAAAGCTACTTTCCAGTTTTTATCTCAGAATGTTCTCTTTTTCCTCATAGCCGTCCATGGGCTTCCCAATATCACTTTGCAAATTACTCAAGAACAGTCTTAGCGACAGCCTTCTTGACGGGAGAGCAGTAACTCTTGAGATGAATTCACAGATCACAAAGAAGTGTCTCAGAAAGCTTCTTTCTCATTTCTATCAGAAAATATTTCCTTTGGCCCTGTAGTCTTCCAAGGGATCCAAAATATCAGTTCTATGATTCCACAGAAATAAGGGCAGCAAACAGCTCCTCGAAATACCGCTGTAACTCAGTGAGTGGAAGTCACACATCACAAAGTAGTTTCTAAGAAAGCTTCCTTCCAGTTTTTATCTGAGGATATTTTCTTTTTCACTATAGCCCTCTATGGGCATCCAAATATCACTTTGCAAATTCACAAGAACAGTCTTTGCGATCGGCTTCTTGAGGGGAAAGCTGTAACTCTGTGAAATGAATTCAAAGAACGCAAAGCATTTTCTCAGAAAGCTTCTGTCCTGTTATTATCTGAGCACATGTTCTTTTTCCCCTTAGCCCTCCATGGGCTTAAAAATATCACTTTGCAAATTCCACAAGAACAGCCTTAGTGAAAGGCTTCTTGAGGGAAAAGCTGTAACTGTGTGAGATGAATTCACAGATCACAAAGAAGTTTCACTGAAAGTTTCTTTCTCATGTCTATTGGAGGATATTTCCTTTGGCCCTATAGTCATCAAAGAGATCCGAAATATCAGTTCTCAGATTCCACAGAAATAAGGCTAGCAAACAG
>NW_012110338.1:0-1328 GCF_000951045.1 Mandrillus leucophaeus | reverse complement strand
CAGGAGAATCGCTTGAACCCAGGAGGCGGAGGTTGCAGTGACCCGAGATTGCACCATTCCACTCCAGCCTGGGCAACAACAGTGAAACTCTGTCTCAAAAAAAAAAAAAAAAAAAAAAATCAAAATTGTTCTAAAATATATAATTTATTACCTGTCTTCAAAATCAAAGGGTCAACTGGGTATGGTGGCTCATGCCTGTAATCCCAGCACTTTGGGAGGCCAAGGCTGGCGGATCACCTGAGGTCAGGAGTTCGAGACCAGCCTGGCCAACATGGTGAAACCTGATCTCTACTAAAAGTAGATAAACAGCTGGGTGTGGTGGCCAGCACCTATAATCCCAGCTATTCGGGAGGCTGAGGCTGGAGAATCACTTGAACCTCGGGGGCGGAGGTCGTAGTGAGCTGAGATTGTGCTACTGCACTCCAGCCTGGGTAACAGAGAGAGACTCTGCCTTGGGGGGAAAAAAAAATCAAAGAATCTTGTATGTAATTTGATCTTTTCTAAAAGACTCAGAATATTTACCTATGTCTACTCTTATGCAACACAATAGTTTCTCCTTTCCTGTTTGTGAGTGTTCTTTGCTATCAGTCCTTTAAAAAGAGTCTTTAAGGAAGAGATTAGAAAAGGGAATTATCTTGTTATTACCAGATCAGGAAGATTACCCTGGACTCAGGGAAATCTAATCAGATTTAGAAAGATACAATCTCAGCAGATTAAAGGGATTCCCCAGAAGGAGTCAGTTCCCGGAAACTATTGAGAATGGTGGTCTTTAATCTTTAGATGGAGAATCCATAATGAACAACTGGGGAATCACGTATGAACACTGGGATAGATTTAGAAGATCAGGATGGAGTATTTGTTTTTCTTTTTTTTAGAGAGACAGGGTCTGTCTGGCTCTGTTGCCCAGGGTGGAGTGCACTGGGACAATCATAGCTCACTGCAGCCTCAAACTCCTGGGCTCAAGTGACCCTCCTGCCTCAGCCTCCCCAGTAGCTAAGACTATAGGCCTGTGCCCCTACACCCAGATAATTTGTGTGCGCGTGTCTTTTTTTTGTTTGTTTGGTTTTTTTTTTTTGAGACGGAGTCTCGCTCTGTCGCCCAGGCTGGAGTGCAGTGACCGGATTTCAGCTCACTGCAAGCTCCGCCTCCCGGGTTCACGCCATTCTCCTGCCTCAGCCTCCCAAGTAGCTGAGACTACAGGCGCCCGCCACCTCGCCCGGCTCTAGTTTTTTGTATTTTTTTAGTAGAGACAGGGTTTCACTGTGTTAGCCAGGATGGTCTCGATCTCCTGACCTCATGATCCGCCTGTCTTGGCCTCCCAAAGTGCT
>NW_012110337.1:0-1704 GCF_000951045.1 Mandrillus leucophaeus | reverse complement strand
GAGAAGAAAGGAGCAACAGGGAGACAGAGAAAATGACTTTTATTAAACATCTACTTCCTGCCATGTATTTCACATTCAACTGCTCATTGAATCTTTCAATCACCTTTAAGATAGATATTACCATTATTATTATTGTAATTATTATTATTATTTCCATTTAACAAATGAGGAAACTAGAGACAGAATAAAACAATTTGGTTACACAGCCATTGAAGGGGCAGAGCTGGGATTTTAAGCCAAATCTGCCAAATTCTAAATCTTGTGGATTTTTTTTTTTCCTCACTGCTGCCTTGACCTCCTGGGCTCAAGCAATCCTCCCATCTTAGCCTCCCCAGTAGCTAGGACCACAGGCACATGCCACCACAACCAGCTGATTTTTTTTTTTTTTTTTGTAAAGACAGAGTCTCACTATGTTGCCCAGGTTAGTCTCAAATTCCTGGGCTCAAGCAATCCTCACTTCCACCTCGGCCTCCCAAAATGCCTCACACAGATGTAAGCCACCACACCCAGCCTTGTGGTCTTAATATTACATCAAATCCAGATTTTGACTGAAATTATTTGGTTTAATGTAGGAAGAGAAAATTTCAATGCAGATGAGGAATCTGAATTGCATGTGAGAGCTGGTAATATCTGGCTGGACAGAGACGAGAAGGGATGCTATTCTGAGTTTGAGAAATAATATGAAAGGCAATGTGTCATGGAAATGGATGTGTGATGTCTGGCACCTAGAATAGGACCCAGTGCAGGGAAGATTGTAGGATGGATAGATGAACGATGGGTGGATGGGTGGAGAGATGCATGAACAAGTGGATGGAAGGATGGACGGATGGAAGGATGGATGGTGAATGGATGAATGGATGGGGGATAGATGGATAGAGGGGTGGGTGGATGAGTAGATAGATGTGTGGATAATGTGATGAGTGGACCAATGAATGAGTGAGTGGGTGGGTGGATGGATGGATGGATGGATGGATGGATGGATGGATGGACAGATGAGCAGATGGATGGATGGATGGATGGATGAGTAGATGAATGGATGGAGGGGTGGATGTATAAATGAAGGAATGAATGATGATGTCACTGCATATATGGCATAATAGTCACTTATAAAACATAAGTACAAAAATAGTAGTGATTTTTAGCTGGGCACTGTGGCTCACACCTGTATTCCCAGCACACTGGGAGGCCGAGGTGGGTGGATCACTCAAGATCAGGAGTTTGAGACCAGCCTGGCCAACACAGCGAAACCCCACCTCTACTAAAAATACAAAATTAACCGGACGTGGTGGTGTGCACCTGTAGTCCCAGCTATTTGAGAGGCTGAGACAGGAGAATCACTTGAACCCAGGAGACAGAGGTTTCAGTGAGCCGAGATCATGCCACTGCACTCCAGTCTGGGTGGCAGAGCGAGACTCTGTCTCAAAAAAAAAAAGAAAGAAAGAAAAGAAAAAGAAAAGTAAAGAAAAAGTAGTGATTTTTTAAAAGTATATCAAGATGTTAACTTGAAAACCAATGTTGTCCCTCAAATGTGTCATCTCCAAGAGTCTATGGATATTTTGCCCAGAGGATTTTAAAACTTTGTGTTAAATTTGTACTTTGGGCTGGGCTGAGGCAGGAAAATCGCTTGAACTTGGGAGGCAGAGGTTGCAGTGATCCGAGATCGCACCACTGCACTCCAGCTGGGGTGACAGAGAGAGATCTGTC
>NW_012110336.1:0-1350 GCF_000951045.1 Mandrillus leucophaeus | reverse complement strand
GGAAACAGAGTCTGGCTCTGTCGCCCAGGCTGAAGTGCAGTGGCGTGATCTCAGCTCACTGCAACCTCCACCTCCTGGCTTCAAGCAATTCTCCTGCCTCAGCCTCCCGAGTAGCTGGGACTACAGGCGCACACCACCACGCCTGGCTAATTTTTTGGTTTTTTGTAGAGATGGGGTTTTACCATGTTGGCCAGGCTGATCTCGAACCCTACGGAGGGCCCGAAAAGGGGACATCTCATTTTCTCCTTATTCTTAGATTTGTTCCCTGCCCTTTTTTTTTTTCCTTAGAAAGAGGAGCTGAGCTGTAGCCTCGGGTTCTTGTGTGGTGGATTGATGCATGCTGCTTGTGGGCAGGGCTCCACAGTGTCACCACTGAGTCATTTCTGCCCTCTTACCTGTCTCTCTCCAGAGGTCTGTGACCTCCGAGAGGGCTCAAAACACTGGGTGATCAGCCCTTACACACGTTTCCTGGATAAGGCATTTTTAAAATTGTTTTTGGGGGATTTCCCAAGTGCAGGGCCACTGTATATCTTGGGGGTCAACCCCCTGGACACTCCCACGAGGCCCCCAATCATCCAGGGGCACCTTTCGGCTGGGAAGAGCAAATCCCCTTTCTCTTCAGAGCTGGAAAACTCAGTCTCTATGAAAACAACAGTTCAGTTCCACACACAGATGAACCGAATCAAGATAAATTTTAGGAGAAAAAGCAATAGAGAATTCCCTTCAGAATGCATATCCAAACTACAATTAGGATCCTTAAACAAGTTCCTAGGAGAAAACCAGCTCAGAATAAATCAAGGACCATCAGCCCTTGAAGGGAGGTCCAGGGCTCAGGACAACTTAACAGTTCCACCCGAGGAGAAGCTCGAACTCAGTGGGGCTTCAACGGGCTCCTGCTGGTACCTTACCTCCGGTTTCGGGCAACTCCTTCGGGGTTCCGAGTCTTCTCTGAGACCCACGATGGGCACCATATTATTGTTGCCAAAAAGAGTCAAACTCACAGTGAAACCCTGTCTCTACTAAAAATACAAAAAATTAGCCGGGTGTGGTGGCGGGCGCCTGTCCTCCCAGCTACTCGGGAGGCTGAAGCAGAAGAATGGCTGAACCCGGGAGGTGGAGGCTGCAGTGAGGTTGCAGGGAGGGGGAGGTTGCAGTGAGATCGTGCCACTGCACTCCAGCCTGGGCAACAGAGCAAGACACCGTCTCAAAAACAAAACAAAAAAAAAAAAAACTCTGTAAAAAAAAAAAAAAAAAAAAAAAAAAAAAAACTCTGTAAAATATTTTAAGAGATTTATTCTGAGCCAAATATGAGTGACCATGCCCCATGACACAGCCCTCAGGAGGTCCTGA
>NW_012110335.1:0-1149 GCF_000951045.1 Mandrillus leucophaeus | reverse complement strand
GCGGATCACGAGGTCAGGAGATCGAGACCATCCTAGCTAACACGGTGAAACCCCGTCTCTACTAAAAATACAAAAAACTAGCCGGGCGAGGTGGCGGGCGCCTGTAGTCCCAGCTACTCGGGAGGCTGAGGTGGGAGGATCGCTTAAACCTGGGAGGTAGAGGCTGCAGTGAGCTGAGATTGTGCCCCTGCACTCCAGCTTGGGTGACAAGGTGAGACTCTGTAATAAATAAATAAATAAATAAATAAATAAATAAATAAATAAATAAATAAATAAATAAATAAATAAATAAATAAAAATTAAATTATAGGCCATTACAGATCTCAAGTTCATCATGTTCATTCAATTCATTTGAATATTCAATTAGTATTTTCCATGTCCAAGGCAAGATAATGTATGGTAGGAAGAAAATAAAAAAGCATAAGACACTGTCATACTCTCAAAGAACTTTCAAACCAATGGAGGACACAAACAAGTGAGTTCTAGAAGGTGAATAGTTGTAGCCTCTATGTAATTCTCCAAACACCATCTTTGACTCATCCTTACACACATCCTTTAGACCTCAGATGTACTTTCATGGGAAGCAAATATTTCAAATTTCTATCAAATTTTTTTCTTCAAGAGTTATTTTAACCACTCATGACAAATTTTGTTTTAAAAATTCTTAGAACAATATAAAGTATCTAGTGTCAAAACATAAGTAATCAAATGATCATTTGTAGCTGCAATTTTAGAGTTAAAATATTGGGATTCTAATGGAGTCTATAACTAAGATATGCATCATTATTCAATGAAAATATTCTATATTGTATTTTCTTACTAATAAGTTCCTTTTTGTACTTTTAGGGTCTCAATAACCCTAACTTTGTTTACATAATAGAGAAAACACATATATCATTTTATATATATATCACTATGTGTGTATGTGTGTGTGTATATATATATAAACATATAATTTTTTTTTTTTTTTTTTTTTTTTAGACATGGTCTTGCTCTATCCCTAGGCTGGAATGCAGTAGTGATCTCAGCTCACCGTAACCCCAGCCTCCTGGACTCAAGGGATTCTCCCACCTCAGACTAACCGAGTAGTTGGGACTACAGGAAGACACCTGAGTGTGGACCCAGATAATTTTTGTATTTTTGGTAGAG
>NW_012110334.1:0-1083 GCF_000951045.1 Mandrillus leucophaeus | reverse complement strand
CTGCACTCCAGCCTAGGTGACAAAGCCAGACCCTGTCTCAAAAAAAAAAAAAAAAAAAGGCAACCGGACATGGTGTTTCATGCCTGTAATCCCAGCACTTTAGGAGGCTGAGGCAAGTGGATCGCTTGAGGCCCAGAGTTCAAGAGCAGCCTGGCTAACATGGTGAAACCCCATCTCTACTAAAAACACATAGATGAGCATGGTGATATGCACCTGTCATCCCAGCTACGCTGGAGGCTGAGGCAGAAGAATCACTTAGGCCGGGTGCAGTGGCTCACGCCTGTAATCTTATCACTTTGGGAGGCTGAGGCAGGTGGATCACCTGAGATCAGGCGTTTGAGACCAGCCTGCCTAACATGATGAAACCCCATCTCTACTAAAAATACAAAAACTTAGCCAGGCATGGTGGCGGGCACCTGTAATCCCAGCTACTTGGGAGGCTGAAGCAGGAGAATCTCTTGAATCTGGGAGGTGGAGGTTGTAGTGAGCTGAGATCGTGCCATTGCACACCAGCCTCGGCAAGAAGAGCAAAACTCCATCTCAAGAAAAAAAAAAAAAAATGCTGGGTGCAGTGGCTCATGCCTGTAATCTCAGCACTTTCGGAGGCCAAGGCAGGCAGATCAGGAAGTCAGGAGTTCGAGACCAGCCTGGCCAAAATGGTGAAAACCCGTCTCTACTAAAAAATACAAAAAATCAACTGGGCGTGGTGGCAGGTGCCTGTAGTCCCAGCTATTCAGGAGGCTGAGGCAGGAGAATTGCTTGAACCCGGGAGGCGGAAGTTGCAGTGAGCCGAGATTGGGCCTCTGGACTCCAGCCTGGGTGACAGTGAGACTCCGTCTCAAAAAGAAAAAAAAAAGAGAGAATCACTTGAACCCTGAGGCAGAGGTTGCAGTGAGTCAATATCACTCCACTGCACTCCATCCTGGGGGACAGAGCATGACCCTGTCTCAAAAAATAAAGAAAGAAAGAAAGGATAATGGGGCCGGGTGCGGTGGCTCAAGCCTGTAATCCCAGCACTTTGGGAGGCCGAGACGGGCGGATCACGAGTTCAGGAGATCGAGACCATCCTGGCTAACACGGTGA
>NW_012110333.1:0-1688 GCF_000951045.1 Mandrillus leucophaeus | reverse complement strand
CAGGAGTTCGAGACCAGCCTGGCCAACATGGTGAAATCCCGTCTCTACTGAAAATACAAAAAAATTAGCTTGGTGTGGTGATGCATGTCTGTAGTCCCAGCTACTCAGGAGGCTGCGGTAGGAGAATCTTGAACCTGGGAGGCAGAGGAGTAAACCACTTTTTTTTTTTTTTTTGAGATGGAGTCTTGCTCTGTCGCCCAGGCTGGAGTGCTGTGGCACAATCCTAGCTCACTGCAACCTCCAACTCCCAGGTTCAAGCGATTCTCCTGCCTCAACCTTCTGAGTAGCTGGAACTACAGGCACGTGCCACCATGCCCGGCTAACGTTTTGTATTTTTAGTATAGATGCGGTTTCACCATATTAGCCAGGATGGTCTTAATCTCCTGACCTCGTGATCCGCTTGCCTCGGCCTCCCAAAGTGCTGGGATTACAGGTGTGAGCCACCGTGCCCGGCCTAAGAAACCACTTTCTTTGCTCATCCATAAGAACCAATTCCTCAACTGTTCAAGTTTTACCATGAGATTTCAGCAATTCAGTTGCATCTCAGGCTGTACTTCTAGTTCTAGTGCTCTTGCTATTTGTACCATATCTGCAGTTACTTCCTCCATTGAAGTCTTGAACCCCTTAAAATTATCCATGAATTGACACATAAAATTAACAACAAAAATCATCCATGAGGGCTGAATTCAACTTCTTCCAAAACTACTGTTTTTTGACCTCCTCCCATGAATGACAAATATTCTTAATGGCATCTAGAATGGTGACTCCTTTCCAGAAGTTTTCAAATTTCCTTTTTTTCCCAGATCAGGGCAGGTACAGTGGCTCACGCCTATAATCCCAGCACTGTGGGAGGCTGAGGCCAGCGGATCACCTGAGGTCAGGAGTTCAAGACCAGCCTGGCCAATACGGGAACCCCCATCTCTACTAAAAATACAAAAATTAGCTGGGCATGGCCAGGCACAGTGGCTCATGCCTGTAATCCCAGCACTTTGGGAGGTCGAGGCAGGCAGATCACGAGGTCAGGAGATCCTGGCTAACACGGTGAAACCCCGTCTCTACTAAAAAAAAAATACAAAAAATTAGCCGGGCATGGTGGCGGGTGCCTGTAGTCCCAGCTACTCGGGAGGCTGAGACAGGAGAATGGCGTAAACCTGGGAGGCGAGACTTGTAGTAAGCCGAGATTATGCCACTGCATTCCAGCCTGGGTGACAAAATGACACTCCGTCTCAAAAAAAAAAAAAAATTAGCCGGGCATGGTGTCACATGCCTGTAATCCCAGCTACTCCTGAGGCTGAGGCAAGAGAATTGCTTGAACCCAGGAGGTGGAGGTTGCAGTGAGCTGAGATTGCACCACTGCATTCCAGCCTGGGCAACAAAGCAAGACCCTGACTCAAAACAAAACAAAACAAACCCCCCCTCAAAGAAAACAGATCCATCAGAGGAATCACTATTTATGGCAGCTATAGCCTTATGAAATGTATTTCTTAGGTAATAAGACTTGAAAGTTAAGGCTGGGTGCGGTGGCTCATGCCTGTAATAGCATCCCAGCACTCTGGGAGGCCAAGGTAGGTGGATGACTTAAGCTCAGGAGTTCAAGACCAGCCTGGGCAACATAGTGAGACACACCCCTCCCCCTCCGACCCACCACGCCACTGCTGTCCAAGAAAGAGAGAGAGAGAGAGAGAGAG
>NW_012110332.1:0-1419 GCF_000951045.1 Mandrillus leucophaeus | reverse complement strand
GATCTCCTGACCTCGTGATCCGCCCGTCTCGGCCTCCCAAAGTGCTGGGATTACAGGCTTGAGCCACTGCGCCCGGCCTTTTTTTTTTGAGACAGGGTCTCACTCTGTTGCCCAGGCTGGAGTGCAGTGGCGTGATCACAGCCTCACTGCAGCCTCGAATTCATCGGCTCAAACAATCCGCCTGCCTCAGCCTCCTGAGTAGCTGGGGCCAAGCCTTTCATGCAACCCTCCTCTGGCCTGGCATTCAGTGCCCCTTCCCTGATAGTTCTGGACTAGGATGTGCTCAAAGTTCTTCCCAGTTTATGGTTAAAAGAAACAGATCATGGCCGGGTGCAGTGGCTCACCCCTGTAATCCCAGCACGTTGGGAGGCTGAGGCAAGCAGATTACGAGGTCAGGAGTTTGAGACCAGCCTGGCCAAGATGGTGAAACCCCATCTCTACTAAAAATACAAAAATTAGTTGAGCGTGGTGGCACATGCCTGTAATGCCAGCTACTCAGGAGGCTGAAGCAGGAGAATCGCTTGAACCCAGGAGGCGGACGTTGCAGTGACCTGAGATCACACCACTGCACTCCAGCCTGGGTGACAGAGCAAGACTCTGTCTCAAAAAAAATAAAGAAACAGATCGCAATGGGGCTTGCCTGTGCACAGGAAGCAAGCTTCCAAGGCTGGATTTGAACCCAGGGTTGTCGGGTCTGAAGCTTCAGTCTCGCTTCTGGGATGGACAGGATGGGAGAGGCCAGGAAGACCAGTTTTGTGTCATTGGCATGACAGTGCTTGGGTTCTGCGAGGGACCCCCCCTTGAGGTCTGGGAATACAGCCTCCAGGCAACTCATCTAGGAATGTGGGCCACCCTCGTCCACTCTCACAGTGGCTCCACAACCTCCAGTGACCTCATATATATATATATACACACACACACACATATATATATATACACATATATATATATACACACACACACACACACACACACATATATATATATATATTTTTTTTTTTTGAGATGGAGTCTTGCCCTGTCACCCAGACTGGAGTGCAATGGCATGATCTCGACTCACTGCAACCTCTGCCTCCTGGGTTCTAGCGATTCTCTTCCCTCAGTCTCCCAAGTAGCTGTGATTACAGGCACCTGACATCACATCCCACTAATTTTTGTATTTTTTTAAGTAAAGACGGGGTTTCACCAGGTTGGCCAGGCTGGTCTGGAACTCCTGACCTCAGGTGATCCACCCACCTCGGCCTCACAAAGTGCTGGGATTTACAGCCACTGCGCCTGGCTGGCCTCCCATATTTACTTAGAAATGTGAACTGGGCCAGGCACTGTGGCTCATGCCTGTAATCCCAGCACTTTGGGAGGCCAAGGCAGGAAGATTGCTTGAACTGAGGAGTTCAAGACCAGCCTGGACAACATGGTGAG
>NW_012110331.1:0-1223 GCF_000951045.1 Mandrillus leucophaeus | reverse complement strand
CAGCCACTCCAAGGTTTTGTTCATGTGTTACTTTCTTAATGAAGCTTATTCTGAAGAACCTATTTAAAATTGCAGCTGCCCCGGCTCTGTTTTCTTTTTTTTTTTTTTTTTTTTTTTTGAGACAAGGCCTTGCTCTGTCACCCATGCTGGAGTGCAGCCTCTACTCCATGGCTCAATGCAGCCTCCAACTCTCCAGCTCAAGCGATCCTCCCACCTCAGCCTCCCAAGTAGCTGGGACTATTGGTACACACCACCATACCCAGCCAATTAAAAAATTTTTTTGTAAAGATGGGTTCTTGTCATGTTGCTCACGCTGGTCTTGAATTCCTGGGCTCAAGCCACCCTCCCACCTCAGCCTCCCAAAGTGCTGGGATTACAAGCATGAGCTGCTGTGCCTGGCCTTCGCTACTCTACTTTCTATAGCACTTATGACATTCTAACTTACTATTCTTTATTTTACTATATAAGATAAGGTTTGCCCAGGCTGGAGTACAGGGGTGCAATCATAGCTCACTACAGGCTTGTAGCTGTAATATGCTATACTTCGTATTTATCTATCTATTTATTTTGAGATGAAGTCTCATTCTTTCACCCAGGCTGGAGTGCAGTGGCACAACAAATTCTGCCTCCCACGTTCTAGCGATTTTCCTGCTTCAGCTTCCCAAGCAGCTAGGACTATAGTCGTGTGCCACCATGCCCAGCTAATTTTTGTATTTTTAGTAGAGATTGGGTTTCACCATATTGGCAAGGCTGGTCTCGAACTCTTGACCTCGTGATCCACCAACCTCGGCCTCCCAAAGTGCTGGGATTACAGACATGAGCCACTGCGCCCGGCCAATATGCTATACTTCTAAGACTACTATGTTTATTTTTTATTGTCTTTCTCCCCACCATATCTACTAACCTGTAGCACCACAATGACAGACAGTTTTATTGTTTTGTTCATTATTTAATAAATATTTGTTGAATGAAGACAGCTGTTCCCCGAGGTAGTCTGAATCCTAAATAATTGGCGCCATCTAGTGTTCTTGGAAGCATGCGTGAATTAACCCTGAGAGTCTTACTTGCATTAGCCATGGGATAAATAGTACTGGTATAATCAATTCTGCTACTTTGTTTTTCACTGCCCTCTATGGCTCTGAAAATATTAAAATGTTTTCAATGATTAAACAGGCACAGGACATATTAATTTCCCTAAAAGCTTTTTTTTTTTTTTTTTTTTT
>NW_012110330.1:920732-922628 GCF_000951045.1 Mandrillus leucophaeus | reverse complement strand
ACATCACACACCGGGGTCTATCATGGGGAGGGGGGAGGGGGGAGAGATTGCATTGGGAGTTATACCTGATGTAAATGACGAGTTGATGGGTGCAGCACACCAACATGGCACAAGTATACATATGTAACAAACCTGCACGTTATGCACATGTACCCTACAACTTAAATTATAATAATAATAATTAAAAAAAAAAAAAGAAATTCAATATACAATTTTCTACCCATATAAGAGAAAAAAAGTTGATCATCTTTCACAATATTCATAAAATTGAATTGAAAGTTATTTAAGCTTTAAAAGAGATTTTGTAAATGGCAAAAATATTAAAATTTTAAAGATTATATTTATAATCTTTGAGTGAGTAAGGTTTGCTTACATAAAAAAACATAATGCATAAAAATTCTACTCTTCTAAGAAACTGAAATTTCTATACAGCAAAAAAAAAAGGTAATAACATTTTTTAAATGCCATAGAGTTAAAAATCAATTAACAAACTTGGAAAAATATCTGGTACACATCAAATAAAATAGACAAAAATTAATTAGTTTAATATACAGAGTTCCTAGAAATCACTGAAAAATAGATTAATAATATGGTAAGGAAATGAGCAAAGCATTTGAAAAGACTACTCATATCAGAAATATGAATGTCCAGTAAATATAAGGAAAGATGCTTAGCCTTGGGAATTACGGAGGAGCAAAATGATATACTTTTTTATGCATCATATTGGCAAACCCTTTAAAGTTTGAAAATATCAGATGGGAAATACTGGAAATGGGAGAAAAAGCACTTACATGCCCATTTGGTGGGAATGTCAGTTTTTTACAGTCTTTATTAAGCAATTGAGCAACATCTAGTAGAATGTTAACTCATATAGCCTTTAATCTAACAATTTCATTCTGGGTACTTGTTATAAAAATATACATACATATATACAAAGAGATATGATTAACAATATTCTTGACTATAAGAGAAAAAAATGGTAGATGTAACACAGATGTTGGATAAAATTAAAGGCATCTCAAATACCAAGGATGACAAGCTAAAAAAGCTGGAATGGAAAGTGAGGGTTGTAAAGGGCTGCTCAGAATCCCACAGTGTCCATTCCAGCTAACGAACTCTGCAAGGTCTCTGTTGTTAGCAAAATCCAGGCCTGTGAGAGAAGCTGGTAGAAGAAATATACAGGAAAATGGTGGGCCCAAAGAGCTCTTGTGAGCACAGGCTTGCTGGAGCCTCATAGCACAATGTTAACTATGGGAGCAGTAACCTGGGCATGATAGAGTTTGTAGGAGAAAACAAACCTAAAAAGGAAATAAATAACCTTAAAGTTCAGATGGAAGATCCATTAGCCAGCAAAACTGCTATGACCATGAAAACAAAATGGTTACTTCACGCAGCAGATCAAGAATAGAGAGGAGAAAATTGAAAGAATTGCCAAGAAGCCATTCAAATAATGAAAAGGAAGCTGGATAATGAATTTGACCTCTACATTAGTTTGCTGGGGCTGCTCTAAGTACTACAGTTTGGGTGGCTTCACATCAGAAGTGTATTTCCTTTCAGTTCCGGAGGCTGGATGTCTGAGATCAAGGTGTGGGCAGGATTTTCTTCTGAGGCCTCTCCTTGGCTTGTCAGTGGCCATCTTTTCCCTGTGTCTTCACCTGATCTTTTCTCTATGTGTGTCTGTGTCCTAATCTCTTCTAATGAGAATGCCAGTCATATTGGATTGGAGCCCAATCACATGACCTCATTTTACCTCCATTGATTCTTTAAAGGTCCTGTCTCTAAATAGTCACATTCTGAAGTACTGGGACTGAGAACTGCAACATATGAAATTGCTGGGGACACAATTCAACCTGTAACAGCCTCCTCATAGTTGGAAGTCATCTGCCTGGAATGTAT
>NW_012110330.1:909793-920682 GCF_000951045.1 Mandrillus leucophaeus | reverse complement strand
TAACACAGATGTTGGATAAAATTAAAGGCATCTCAAATACCAAGGATGACAAGCTAAAAAAGCTGGAATGGAAAGTGAGGGTTGTAAAGGGCTGCTCAGAATCCCACAGTGTCCATTCCAGCTAACGAACTCTGCAAGGTCTCTGTTGTTAGCAAAATCCAGGCCTGTGAGAGAAGCTGGTAGAAGAAATATACAGGAAAATGGTGGGCCCAAAGAGCTCTTGTGAGCACAGGCTTGCTGGAGCCTCATAGCACAATGTTAACTATGGGAGCAGTAACCTGGGCATGATAGAGTTTGTAGGAGAAAACAAACCTAAAAAGGAAATAAATAACCTTAAAGTTCAGATGGAAGATCCATTAGCCAGCAAAATTGCTATGACCATGAAAACAAAATGGTTACTTCACGCAGCAGATCAAGAATAGAGAGGAGAAAATTGAAAGAATTGCCAAGAAGCCATTCGAATAATGAAAAGGAAGCTGGATAATGAATTTGACCTCTACATTAGTTTGCTGGGGCTGCTCTAAGTACTACAGTTTGGGTGGCTTCACATCAGAAGTGTATTTCCTTTCAGTTCCGGAGGCTGGATGTCTGAGATCAAGGTGTGGGCAGGATTTTCTTCTGAGGCCTCTCCTTGGCTTGTCAGTGGCCATCTTTTCCCTGTGTCTTCACCTGATCTTTTCTCTATGTGTGTCTGTGTCCTAATCTCTTCTAATGAGAATGCCAGTCATATTGGATTGGAGCCCAATCACATGACCTCATTTTACCTCCATTGATTCTTTAAAGGTCCTGTCTCTAAATAGTCACATTCTGAAGTACTGGGACTGAGAACTGCAACATATGAAATTGCTGGGGACACAATTCAACCTGTAACAGCCTCCTCATAGTTGGAAGTCATCTGCCTGGAATGTATTCCATGCTCCTTCCCCATTACACTGCTCCATGCTGATGCTAAGAAATCCTACAGGACTCAACTTAGATGCGATTTCCTCAGAGACATCTTTCCCATTCCACATAACCACAACTGAAATTGAGCTCCTCTGTTTTACTTTCTCATATCACTTATAGTCTGCAAAAACAATTATTTATTCTTTATATTAGTTGTCACAGTTTACAATAATATAGCCATGCAACTGGGGTGTTAGTTGTTGCTGTTGTTGTCGTTGTTGTATCACCCACCATCTCAAAATGTAGCTTTATGGACTTTGAGTTCACTACCACCCCAAAAGTAACAAAGTCCCTAATACATATGAATAATAATAACAGTTAGCAATTATTGAGACTTTACTGTGTGTCACTTTGCTAAGCACTTTGTTTATGTTAACTCTTTATTCCTCTATCTCTATGATGTAGATAATATGGTTATCCTTATCTTATAGATGCAAAAAATGGTAGGTTAATAAATATGCTCAAAACTACACAGTAAGCAAGTAGAATTTTGGATGCTCAATAGGTATCTGTTGAACTGTTATTAAATGAATAAATAAGCCTAATTGCACATAAATATGGGGAAAATACAATAATTGATGGCTTACTTACATTATGGAATATTATATAATCTTAGAAAAGAAAAAGATTTCTGTGTAGTAACATGGGAAGAAACGATATATTATTAAATGAAAGGAGCAATCATATCTCCCCATTTGTAAGCGTGTGTGTGTGTGTTTGTGTGTGTTTGTGTGGTGTGCATGCATGTGCATGCACATCTTTATGAATGCTGAGAGAAAGGCTGAATAGACGTACCCCTAGGTTATATTGAAGAATGGTAAAATAAATTTAGGGGAAGGGAGACAAAAAAAGAATATTTAAGCTCAAATTTCTTACATATATATTTTTTAGATGGAGTTTAGCTCTTGTTGCCCAGGCTGGAGTGCAGTGGTGCAATCTCGGCTCACCACAACTTCTGCCTCCCGGATTTAAGCGATTCTCCTGCCTCAGCCTCCTGAGTAACTGGGATTATAGGCAGGCACCACCAGGCCCGGCTAATCTTGTATTTTTAGTAGAAATGAGGTTTCTCCATGTTGGTCAGGCTGGTCTTGAACTCCCAACCTCAGGTGATCCGCCCGCCTCGGCCTCCCAAAATCCTGGGTTCACAGGCGTGAGTCACCACACCCGACCTTACTTACGTATTTTTAAATATTTTATAAGAACACTCTATTATACTTAAATTCTTTTAAATATTGAAAAGGAAGAAAAATAAGTGAATAATTAAGCTATTTTACTGAGTTTATGGTTTAACTTTTTAGAGCTAGCCCCAGAACAGTTTTCAAGATGGTAGATTATATAGCCTTCCTTTCCCACTGTCACTTTGCAGTAAAACAGAAAGAGAGGGACTACTCATATGTCTAATAAAATTTTTAATCTCTTTTTTAAGCAGTTGAAAGTTGACAAAATTGGATATTAGAAGCAAACCAGAAGCCACAGTACACACAAAATAATATTGCTTCACAGGGTGGAGATAGTACCAATGTGTGCAATGATTGGAGAGAGCGGGAGGTGTTCCAGGACACACAGGAGGTCATTATTGAAGTACCCACAGAAACTAACAGGTAGATAGACATCCCCAGTCCCTTCCTGCAATAGCAGGAAGCAGCAAGTGTGTGGGCTTCCAAGCTGAGAGACAAGGCAAGCATCCCAGGTGTCTGACAACACTTTGGAAAGACGGCAGATCTCCACTCCTAGAATATTTAAAGAAGTATCAGCACTTAATAGCAAATATTGCCCGCCCCTCACCCTCTTTTACAGAGCAACATTATGTTACCTCTTCCCAGAATGATATATCAAAATAAGTATAGCAGGCAGACTGAGAGAGTACCTCAGTTATAAAGGTGAACAAACAACGAAAAATCTCCAAATATTCACGAAAGCCAAGAACATAGAAGACAAACACAAAACTCAGTAAACAATAGCACTTATACCAAATGAAACAAAGAGTAAAAATAACAGAGATTTAACATAAGACTATAATACCCTCGAGAGGTACAAGATGATATTTTACCCATGAAAAAAAAACAAGAATTTAGAATATATATATATATATGCTGAATAATAACCTGGACTCAAACACAAAACCAAATAGTGAGCTATAACATCAAGCCTTAAACTTTTACCCTGAAAAAACAAAGCTGAAAAGTATGAGATAATGATAAGAAATAAGAGACAAGGTGCAGAAGTTGAACATCCACTCATAAGACCTACAACAAAATAGAAAAATAATGAGCATAACCCAAACAGTCTAGATTCTGGGAAACAGTGGCAGAGGACAGAATCTTGAAATCCAGTAAATGGATATGACATTGGGTCATTTCCAACAAGTGGGCCCAGCAGTAATACCTATACTATTAAACTCTGCCACCTCATCACAGCTGATGATGTAGGAGCAGACACAGCACCCAAGCTGAGATAATAAAATTCTCTCTCCTAGGAGTCTGGAACATGGGGTGGAGAGCACAGAAGCTGAGATTTCTACATCATGCTAACAGCAAAGAGTCAGGGAGCAGATTCACAGATTCAGTTGCTAAGGAATAAAAGAATAGTCACATCACCATCCTTCTTCGCATTAATCAATTTAAACAATACTTTCAATTCTCTGAGATACTTCAGTATCCTTTTTAAGATGTATATCTTCTATTTTATTATATATAATATCTTATATTTTATTATATATCTTAATATAATATAATAAATAATAAATTCTGCCCATTTCTGCAAATTATTTTTATCTTCTTTTCTCTCCTTTCCTTCAGAGACACCCATCAAATGTATGTTGGTATGTTTGATCTGTCTCATAGGTCTCTGAAATCTGTTCATGCTTTTTAAATCTTTTTTCTCTGTTATTCAGATTAGGTAATTTCTTTTTATCTATCTTAGAGTACATCGATTATTTTTCCACCATCACAAATCTGATGCGAAGACGCTGTAGTCATATTTTTTCTTTTGATTATTGTACTTTTAAACTCCAGAATATAACTTTGGTTCTTTTTAAAATAATTTATATCTCATTATTGAGAGTCTCTATTTATTGAGTCATTCCCAGCACCCTTTTCTTTAATTCTTTAAAGACGTTTTCCTTTAGTTCTTTGGGCCCACTCCAGTCTCAGCTGCATATACACACAGCCTCCAGTCAAACCAAGAAATATGAAGCGTTTATCAAATTCTTTATGGCAGTCTCACTTTCCAGTATTCCTGTTTAAATTCCTGGCTAGTCTGCTAGTCTGTGAGTTGCTCCAAACAGCAGCATAGCTTCAGGCTAGTAAAGACATTGGCCCTCCCAGTTTGCTTGTCACTGGAATCACCTAGCAGTGCTTCTAATCAAATGAGTCCTTCCAGCTGTGGATGCAAACTTCCTGATTTCATGGTCTGTTCCATGGTATGCCAACAGAGCTGGGAGAGGGGAGTGGGAGAACCCCAGGCAAGACTATCGCAGACTCATGCTGCTCTTACACAAAGTTCAGTTGCTTTTCAAGAATAAAAGTTTCAACGTTTGTGGTATGCTTATGGTAAATTTCTAGAGTACTGAAATGGTTATTTTTGACAATTTTGTCCAGCTCCATAGTTGTTTTTTAGGAAGAGGATTTCTTACCTTCCTAACTTCATCTTGTTGGCTACTGAACCATCTAAAATTCATTTTAAATTAAATGTTGTTATTGTGAAACATTTATTAAATAATAATCTGGCATCCAGAATCAAAATATTAATATAATGATAATAGATAAATTTCCTAGAGAATAAAAACTGGCTAATTTGCTTGATTGATTAATTTGAGGAATTATTAATCAAATATATGTTTATCATGTATGTTAACATATGAGGAAAATCACTTGAGGAATAGAATACTTAACTTCTAAATCATTAGAAGATAAACACTAAAATAAATAAAATTTTGTCAACCCATACAAGATAGATGGGAAATCATACAGAATTCTAAATTGAAAACTCAGAAATAAGTCCAAACATGTCAGTAATTACATTACATGTGCTTAGGTAAATCTAATCTATTAAAAACTCAGAGATTCTCTATGTTAATACAAAAAAACTATATGCTGTTTACAAGAGAGATGCTGAAAACAGAATGACACAATAAGGAAAACATAAGATAGGAAAGAAAATATCAGACAAGTAATAAGACAAAAGAAAACTAGCATAATAATGTTGAGAGCAGACACAATAGAGTTCAAGGCCAAATGCATTTAAGAAAGAGGAAAAGGTATATTTATATTAATAACTGAAATAATATAGAAGCATACATATTTTATATAGCAATATTTTATATTAGTATTTATTTAAAATCATAAACACCAGTCACAAAATTGTACATACGAGCAATACAGGTTTGAAAAGAAGTAAAAAAAGGAACCACAATAAGAGATGACCCAGTGCACAGTTATAGTACTATGAAACAGCTCTCACTGAAAACAAGAGATCAAATAATCTTTTTAAAGAAACAGAGAAAGATATAGCTAAAAACATTTAAAAGTATTAACTATATACACACAGACACATACACATGCATATGCTTATATGTAAACCAAGAATAGGTGGCTATTCACAGGAAAAACATGTATATTTGACCGTTTATCAGCAACAAAGTAAATTTTAACAAATTCCAGAAAACTGGCATCATATGCGTCATATTCAATTGGAAATTTAAAACTAACAAATAACATTCTTCTTCTACCTTCCCAAAACACTTTTTAGTGATTTTCAAGTACACAGTAGATTGTTATTAATTATAATCACCACGTTGTACAATAGATCTCTTAAACTTATTCCTCTTGTCTGAAAATTTGTATCCTTTGAATTGAAAATTGCTAAAAGCGTAGATTTTAAGTGTTCTTACCACAAAAATATGTGAGTTAAATAACCCATATATATTTCAGGATGTCACGTTGTGTACCATAAATATATGCAATTTATATTTGTCAATAAAAAACAAATTTTTAATGTTAAAATGAATATTATAATTTAAACCTAGAATGAGTTAGAGTAACACATAGCAAGACTTTGGAAATGTGCAAAGAGTACACACAAAAACATTTATAATTATAAATACGTTCATTAAAAAATTGTAACTTTAAAAGTAATCTGCATTTTAATCAAAGAACTAAGGATATGTAAAATAAAACAAATGGCATACAAGAAATAATGAAGATAAAATCAAATATTATTAAAATATTAAGACTGTAAGATATATCAGTAGACTCAAGTATTAAAAGCCAGCACTGTTTACTGAAAAAGATCAATAAAATAGATCATATGTTTCATCAGAGGAAGAGTAAAATGGTGTAAATAAATAATAATAGAAATTAGAAAAGAAACAGAACTATAGAGAGGATACTACATGTAAGTTTGTACAATAAAATGAAAACCTAAATAAATTGGACAATTTCTAGGAAAAAGGTGATTTCTTTAGAAAGAATAGGAATACATTTTTAAAAGACCTATACCATAGAAGAAATGAAAATGTTTAAAAAGGAAATTCGTTCCTCTTTAAAATGCACTAGATCCAGATGGATTATTGATGAATTCTAGCTTTTTTTTTTTTTTTTTTGAAATGGAGTCTCACTCTGTCGCCCAGGCTAGAGTGCAGTGGCACGATCTCAGCTCACTGCAACCTCCGCCTCCCAAGTACAAGCAATTCTCCTGCCTCAACCTCCCAAGTAGCTGCAATTACAGGTGCCTGCCACCATGCCCAGCTAATTTTTGTATTTTTAGTAGAGACAGGGTTTCACCATGTTGGCCAGGCTGGTCTCGAACTACTGACCTCAGGCAACCCGCCGGTGTCGGCCTCCCAAAGGGCTAGGATTACAGGTGTGAGCCACCGTGCCCAGCCTAAATTCTAGCTTATTATTAAGAAATAGAGCATTCCCAACATACATCAACTGTTTCAGAATATAGAAAAAGATAAAAAGCTAAACAACTATTTTACATTGCTAATATAACACTGTTACAAATTTCAGACAAGAAGAGTATAAGAAAACTATATATCAATCTTATTTAAGAATGCAAATATTAAAATTACATGAAATTAACAAATTAACCTGTATATGTAATGGAAAATACATATACTTTTTATAACCAGGCAGTATTTATTCCAGGAATGGAAGAAGGTATGGTAGGGAAAAAAAACTATCAAAACTTACTTTGTTTCATTAACTTAGGAAAAAATATATGTATCAAATATATACATAAATAAAATTTAAATTCTATTTTTAATTTGCAAGTTATCAATAGACAAAAAAAATTTTCATTTGAGAAGCATATTTAAGAGTAAACCTGCAAGTGTCATACTTAATGCTGAAATATGTTAAGTATTACAAATCAGAACTAAAAGAGATACCTTCTGTCACGTCCGTTATTCAAACGGACCTCTTTCCGAGAGGTCTTAGTCACAGGAACAAATACAATTTTTAAAAAGCATAAATATTGGGAAGGAAGATATAAAACCATAATTGTTTCTAACCAATAGAATTATTTATCTAGAAAATCCAAGACAATCAACTGACAATTAGAATGAGAGAGAAACCAAACACATGATCAGTAAACAAAAAGTAATAGCATTCCTTTACAAAGGCAATAACCCATTAAAATACTAAACAATAAGATCTTTAGTAATGGCAAAACGCAATAAAAATAACTCAATACTATGAAATTAAAAGTGCAGAGACTCATCAGATATCAAAAAATATTATAAAGTATATCATCTAGATTAGCATATTACTAGAGCTACAATAGACAAGTAAAGCAATGGAACACAGTAGAGATCTAAGAACAATTCAATATAATTTAATATACAATAAAAGTAACCTTCAAATTTGTAGGTGAAAAAAAACTTATGTTCAATAAATAGTACTGACATAACCAGTTATCAATTTAGAAACAAGACAAAATTATTATCTAACCTCACATCATTCTCAAAAATAAGAAAATCTACATAAGCATAAAAACAGAAATTTAAAATTATAAGAAACACATGAGAATATTTTATGACTTGGATATAAAAGACCTTGAAATAACAGAAAGCAAAAACTAAAAAAGTAAACAATTGATATATTTGGTTACATTAAACTTTTAACATCTGTAAGGCTACAGACTTCATTAAAACCTTGCAAGACAATGTACAAATGAGGAGAAAGTATTTGCAATATTCACAACTCACAATAAATTCATTAGTATCTAAAATCTAAAAGATAAAAAAATAAGAATCAAATGGCAAACAAACCCAGAAAAAAATAAAGAAAACTTTTATATGTATATACAGAGTAATTTATACAGATAGTTGCAGAATTCTCAGAAATTGGAACGAACAAAAATGTCCACTAGGAGGGAATTTTTTTTCTTTTCTTTTTTTTTTTGAGACGGAGTCTCGCTGTGTTGCCCAGGCTGGAGTGCAGTTGCACAATCTCAGCTCACTGCAACCTCCACCTCCCAGATTCAAGCAATTCTCCTGCCTCAGCCTGCTGAGTATTTGGGACTACAGGCGCCCGCCACCATGCCCGGCTAATTTTTGTATTTAGTAGAGATGGAGTTTCACCATGTTGGCCACTCTGGCCTCCAACTCCTGACCTCAGGTGATCCACCCGCCTCGGCCTCCCAAAGTGCTGGGATTACAGGTGTGAGCCACCACGCCCGGCCCAGGAGAAGAATTTTTAATTGAACTATCATTTATATTACAAAATACTTATACGACAATTTTTTTAAATGAGATAGCTGTGTTTACAATCACGGGGTAAGATCTGCAAGATATATTGTTGAGATAAAAAAAAAATGTTGCTGAAAAACACCTACACTCTTGCAGGTATTTAACAAGGGGTGGAGGAGAAGAGAAAAGGAGATCCTGGAAGGATATATAACAAAACTAAGATAATATGCCTCTAGAGTAGTAAATGGTATTAACTGGGAGTAATTAACGATTTTTTGCTCTTGCTTGATTTTAACTTCTATAGGGTTTGAATTGCTTGCAATGAGAATGTATTCATGTATCATTTTGTGCAACTTTACTATTTAACCTTTAAAAAGAAGAGATAAACCTAGCCTCACATTCTCACGTGACCCACCCCCAAAGCAAGTAAGCGACATAGCTAAGAGACACCAAAAGGGCCTCTCTTGTTCTTAATCTTGAACTTGTTCTTATTCTTCAGGGTTCTTACAAGTATATTTACTTATGGAATAAACATCTGCAGTGACCCTGAAGAGGGACTCTAATGGGAAACATCTTACCTTCTCTAGTTTGATACGTTGGGAGGAGAAGAAAGTAGGAACAGACTGAAGATTAAAGACTGTGAAATGAGGTAATCCTTGCTAATCTAGAATGTAGCCTCTTCAAATAATTTTGGGGAGCCACTGACTTGTGGGAAAGTCCACCCTTCACTCTGGGCCAAAAAATCATTTGAAGGTCCTTTCAGTTTTTTGATGTATTTTAGGCCCTCCCATTGAACTTGGAAAACATATTGAAATAATCAAATGTACAATGTTTCAGCTGAGCAGGTTATATTCTGTTAAGTAATATAAATTGCATGTGCCATTTAACATATCTTTATCTCTGCAGATTGTATTCTAATAGGCAAATTTAGTTTCCCTGTGTGAAAGTTTCTTGCTGATTTTTGGAAGGTTTGTGTGTTATTATTCATGTCCTTATTCACCAAAGAGGAGAGTGGTAAGATGGCTAGAAAAGATGTTCAGACATAACATTCCATCACTGGAGAAGAGAGTGGGAAAGAGACTTGGCCAGACTGTTGCCTGCTCTGAACCGTAATTGTCCCATATGTGATGTTATTTAAGACAAAATAACCCAGATGGTGTCAAAGGTACTGATGCCTGTCTACCATGTTTTGTTGCCTTTGGGAAGTCTAAGGGTAAAACGCCACCTGCTTGAATAGGAGTGAATTTCAGCTTTCCAAAAGAAATAGGCAGTCACACTGTTATCCTCATAAACAGGCAAGCTTTCACAAATAGTAAAACTTGGAACCTTGCCTGAGGAGAGTAGAGAACTGTTCCATATATATCCCTGTCTTCTAGAAGCTGAAGCACTAGATTTAAAAGGAGAGTTCGGTTCAAAGGGACTCCCACTGAGTCAGGGAGGGAAAGGAAGGTCTCCCTTTAGCGGGAGCTCAGGGGCCTCTAGACAGTAAAAGAACCCAGATCCAAGCAAAGACCAGTCTAACAGTGTGCTCATATCCAACAGTGTGTGCCCATGAACTCCAAATCTGTATTTATCTGAGGTCTATTTACCTCCCCTGTACATTCTTTACCTAATTTTCTTATTATCAAAGTTTGAGAGGTTGAAACTAGGCACTTATAATAAAGGTTTAGGGAAATGGCTGTAAGTCTTGTTTTTTTGAATTGTTCTTGTTGTTACGTGACAGTTCCCTAAAAGAATTTAGACAAACCTACGACCTTTGTCATGTATTTTTAACATTTTTTGTCTTTTATTATTATACATGTACGTATTTTCAAAGCACATGTGATAATTTGGTATACTCATATAATGTGTAATGATCAAATCAGGTTAACTAGTATATCCATCACCTTAAATATTTATCTTTTCTTTCTGCTAGGAATATTCTTATTATTCTCTACTATCAATTTGAAGTGCTCAATATTTGAAATGTTCCATCTATGTTCAACAGATTATTGTTAACTATAGTTACCCTACTGATCTATGGAACTTATTTCTTTTATCTTATTTCTTCTAATTGTATATTTGTACTCATTGATCAACCTCTCTTCATCCCTCCTGCCTCCTACCCTTTTTTTTTTTTCTAATTATACTTTAAGTTCTAGGGTACATGTGCACAACGTGCAGGTTACATATGTATACATGTGCCATGTTGGTGTGCTGCACCCATTAACTCGTCATTTACATTAGGTATATCTCCTAATGCTATCCCTCC
>NW_012110330.1:902963-904888 GCF_000951045.1 Mandrillus leucophaeus | reverse complement strand
TTGATCTTTGATGATGGTGACATACTGATGGGGTTTTGGTGTGGGTGTCCTTTCTGTTTGTTAGTTTTCCTTCTAACAGTCAGGACCCTCAGCTGCAGGTCTGTTGGAGTTTGCTTGAGGTCCACTCCAGATCCTGTTTGCCTGGGTATCAGCAGCGGAGGCTGCAGAAGATAGAATATTGCTGCACAGCGAGTGTTGCTGTCAGATTCTTGCTCTGGAAGCTTCGTCTCAGGGGTGTACCCTGCCACGTGAGGTGTGAGGTGTCGGTCTGCACCTAGTGAGGAATGTCTCCCAGTTAGGCTACTCAGGGGTCAGGGACCCAGTTGAGCGGGCAGTCTGTCCATTCTCAGATCTCAACCTCTGTGTTGGCAGATCCACTGCTCTCTTCAAAGCTCTCAGACAGGGGCATTTACCTCTGCCGAAGTTTCTGCTGCTTTTTGTTTAGCTATGCCCTGTCCCCAGAGGAGGAGTCTACAGAGGCAGGCCAGCCTCCTTGAGCTGTGGTGGGCTCCACCCAATTCGAGCTTCCCAGTGGCTTTGTTTACCCACTTAAGCCTCAGCAATGGTGGGTGCCCCTCCCCCAGGCTCGCTGCAGCCTTGCAGTTAGATCTCAGACTGCTGTGCTAGCAATGAGGGAGGCTCCATGGGCGTGAGACTCTCCAGGCCAGGTGTGGGATATAATCTCCTAGTGTGCCTTTTGCTAAGACGCTTGGTAAAATGCAGTATTAGGGTTGGAATTACTGGATTTTCCAGGTGTTGTGTGTCTCAGTTTCCCTTGGCTAGGAAAAGAGATTCCTTCCCCCTTGCACTTCCCAGGTGAGGTGATGCCTCACCCTGCTTCAGCTCTCACTAGTCGGGCCGCACCAGCTGACCAGCACTGATTGTCCGGCACTCCCCAGTGAGATGAACCCGGTACCTCAGTTGAAAAATGCAGAAACCACCGGTCTTCTGTGTCACTCACGCTGGGAGCTAGAGGCTGGAGCTGTTCCTATTCGGCCATCTCGGGCGTGCCTCCTGCCTCCTACTCTTCGTGGCCTCTGGTAACCACAAAACTACTCTCTATCTTCATAAGATCCAGTTTTTTGGCTCCTACATATAAATGAGAACATGTAATATTTGTCTTTCTGTGCTTGGCTTACCTCACACAATGACCTCTGGTTCCCATCCATCCATGCTGCTGCAAATGACAGGATTTCCTTCTTTTTGAGGCTGAATAATATTTCATTGTGTAAATAGACCACACCTTCTTTGTCCATTCATCCATTGATAGACATTTGGGTTGATTCCATATTTAGGCCATTGTGAATAGTGCTGCAATAAAAGTGGGTGTACAGATATATCTTTGATATATTGATATGGTTTTGCTCTGTATTCCCATGCAAATCTCATCTCAAATTGTAATCCCCATGTGTTGAGGCATGGGGTGTGGAGAACCGGTGGAAGTGATTGGATCGTGGGGAAGGCTTCCCCTATGATGTTCTCATAATAGTGAGTGAGTTCTCACAAGAGCTGATGGTTTTAAAAGTGTTTAATAGAGTTCCCCCTTCACTCACACTCTCTCTTGCCACCATGAGAAGATGTGCCTTGCTTCCCCTTCACCTTCAACCATGACTGTAAGTTTCCCAGCCATGAGGAACTGTGACTTAATTAAATATCTTTTATTCATAAATCACCCAGTCTTAGCATTATCTTTATAGCAGTGTGAAAACGGACTAATACATATATTGATTTCCTTTCTTTGGGGTATATACTCACTAGTAGGACTGCTAAATCACCTGGTAGTTCAAATATTTTTGAATTTGTTTTGCTAGTATTTTGTTGAGAATTTTTGCATTTATCTGCATCAGTGATACTGGCCTGTAGTTCGTTCGTTCTTTCTTTCTTTCTTTCTTTCTTTCTTTCTTTCTTTCTTTCTTTCTTTCTTT
>NW_012110330.1:899404-902658 GCF_000951045.1 Mandrillus leucophaeus | reverse complement strand
CATTTACATCAGGTATAACTCCCAATGCAATCCCTCCCCCCTCCCCCCTCCCCATGATAGGCCCCGGTGTGTGATGGTATTAGTTCTTTAAGTGTTTGTTAGAATTCAGCAGCAAAGCCATCCACTCTTTGACTTTTCTTTGATGAGAGACTTTTTATTATGGTTTCAATCTCATTACTTGTTATTGGTTTCTTGAAGTTTTCAGTTGTTTTTTTTTTTTTCTGATTTAATTTATATAGATCTTTTTTTCTTGGTTAGTCTAGCTAACAGTCTGTGGATTTCATTTGCCTGTTCAAAAATCTAACATTTTGTTTTAATGATCTTCTGTATTGTTTTTCAGTCTCAATTTTATTTACTTCTACTCCGATGTTTATTATTTCCTGCTTCTACTAATTTTGCGTTTTGTTAGTTCTTGCTTTTCTAATTCCTTGGGGTTCATTATTGGGTTGTTTATGTGAAGTCTTTACACTTTTTTGATGTATACATTTGTTGCTATAAACTTCACTCTTAGTACTGCTTTTGCTGTGTCCCATAGATTTTGGTGTGTTGTATTTCCATTCTCATTTGTTTTAACAAATATCTTAAATTTTTTCTGAATGTCTTCATTGACTCATTGGTTGTTCAGGAGCATGTTGCTTAATTACCATGTGTTTGTGTATTTTCTGAGGTTCCTCTTGTTATGGATTTCTAGTTTTATTCCATTGTAGTCAGAAAGGTACCTGATGTCATTTTTACCTTTCTGAATTGGTTGAGTCTTGTTTTGTGGACTTATAGTTTATTCTGGAAAATGTTCCCTGTGCTGAGGGAAAAAAAAAAAAAGTGTACTCTGCAGTTGTTGGATGAAATGTTCTATAAATGTCAGTTAGGCCTATTTGGTCCAGTGTGTATTTTAACTCTGATTTTTGTTATTGATTTTCTGTCTGGAAGATCTGTCCATTGCTGAAAGTGGGTTGTTGAAGTCCCCTACTAGTATTGTATTGCAGTCTGCCTCTCCCTTCAGATCTATTAATGTTTGCTTTGTACGTCTGGGTGCTTCACCATTGGGTACATATATACTTAAAATTGTTATATTCTCTTGCTGAATTGACCCCTTTATCATTATATAGTGACCTTCTTTGTCTCTTCTTATAGTTTTTGTCTTAAAATCAATTTTTTTCTGATGTATAGATAGCAACTCCTGCTCTTTTTTGGTTCCATTAGCAGGAAATATCTTTTTCCATCTCTTCACTTTCAGTCTGTGTGTGTCTTTACAGATGAAGTAAGGTTTTTGTAGGCAGAATATAGTTGAGTCATCTTTTTGTATTCATTCACCCACTCTGTCTTTTAATTGCAGAATTGAGTTTACTTACATTCAGTGTTATTGTTGATAAATAAGGACTTACTACTGCCATTTTGTTGCTTGTTTTCTGGTTGTATGATCAATTCTCTCTTCCTTTCTTACTGTCTTCCTATGTGGTTCAGTGATTTTCTATAGAGTATGTTTTCATTCATTGCTTTTTATTTTTGATGAATCTATTATAGGTTTTTGCATTGTGGTTATTATCAGACTTAACAAAAAAAATCTTATAGATATAATAAGTTATTTTAAAGAGATGACAACTTATTTTAGATTACAAACAGAATAGAAACAGAGGCAAAGAAACACAAAGAAAACACCTAAACTTTAACTCCACTCCCATTACATTTTGACTTTTAGTTACCTCAATTTACATATTTTATATTACCTATCATTTAGCAGGTTGCTATAGCTATTACTGTTTTTGATCAATTTTTCTATTGGTCTGCATACTAGAGTCATGAGTGGACTGCACACTGTCATTGCAGTAATAGAGTATTGCATTAGTCAGGCTTCTCTAAAGGGATGAAACTAATAGGATGGAGATACATAAAGGGGGAGTTTATTAAGGAGTATTGACTCACACGATCACAAGGTGAGGTCCCACAGTAGGCCATCTGCAAGTTAAGAAGCAAGGAAGCCAGTCGCAGTCACAAAACCTAAAAAGTAGGAAGCCGACAATACAGCCTTCAGTCTGTAATTGAAGGTCCAAGAGTCTCAAAGCTGAAGAACTTGGAGTCCGATGTTCAAGGGCAGGAAGCATCCAGCATGGGAGAAGGATGTAGACTGGAAGAATAAGCCACTCTCATCTTTTCACATTCCTCTGCTTCTTTTTGTTCTGGCCAGGCTGACAGCTGATTAGATTGTGACCACCCAGATTGAGGGTGGGTCTGCCTTTCCCAGTCCACTGACTCAAATGTTAACCTTCTTTGGCAACACCCTCACAGACATGCCCAGGAATAATACTTTTCATTCTTCAATCCAATCAAACTGACACTCAATATTAACCATCACAAGTATTCTGGGTTTTATACCTTGAAAAGTTTTCTTTCTGCAAGTTAGTGGGGTTTTTTGTTTCTTTGTTTTGTTTTTGTTTTTGTTTTTTAATTTCAGATTGATGAACTCCCTTTAACATTTCATGGAAGACAGGTCTGGTGTGATGAATTCTCTCAGCTTTTGTCTGGGAAAGGCTTTATCTCTCCTTTATATTTGAAGGATAATTTTGCTACATACAATATTCTTAAATGGTGGTTTTCTTCTTCAGCACTTTGAAAATGTTGTTTCACTTCCTTCTGGCTTGTTTCCTGTTGAGAAGTCTGTTGCTAGACAATTGGACTTTTTATTGTTATTATTTGCTTTTTTTTTTTCTTACTGCTTTTAGGGTCTTCTCTTTGTCCTTGACCTTTGAGAGTTTGATTACTATATGCCTTGTGTTAGTCTTATTTAAGTCAAATCTGTTTGGCATTCTCTGATCTTCCTGTATCTGTATCTTTATATCTTTCTCAAGTGTTGGGAAGCTTTCCGTTATTATTTTTTGAGCAAGATTTCTACCCCTTGCCCTTGCTCAACTCCCTCTTGAACACTAATAATTCTTAAATTTGGTCCTTTCTGTATCTTGTAGTCAATCTTTATTCTTTTTCATTTGTTTTTCTCCTCTAACTGTGAATTTTCAAATAGACTGTCTTCAAGCTCGGTGATTATTTCCTCTGCTTGATCCATTCTGCTATGGAGAGTCTCTAATAAATTTTTCAGTTCAGCAAATGTATTTCTTGCTTCTAGGACTTCAGTTTCATTTTTTAAAATTATTTCAATCTCTTTTTTTTTCAATTTATTTATTATTATTATACTTTAAGTTGTAGGGTACATGTGCATAACGTGCAGGTTTGTTACATATGTATACTTGTGCCATGTTGGTGTG
>NW_012110330.1:829830-898389 GCF_000951045.1 Mandrillus leucophaeus | reverse complement strand
AGTTTCAGCTTTCTACTTATGGCTAGCCAATTTTCCCAGCACCATTTATTAAATAGGGAATCCTTTCCCCATTTCTTGTTTCTCTCAGGTTTGTCTATTTCAATCTCTTTGCTAAATTTCCAGATAAACTTCTGAATTCCTTTTTTGTGTTATCTTAGAGATCACTGCGTTTTCTTAAAATTGCTATTTTGAATTTTTGATAAAGCTCATGTATCACTGTCTCATTAAGATCAGTCGCTGATTCCTTGCCTCATCCATTTGAGGAAGTCATGGTTCCCTGTTTACTGTTGTTTCTCATCAATGCACATCTATGTCTTTGCATTGAATGATTGGTTAATTATTCCAGTCTTCTCTGTCTAGTTTATTTTGTCTTTATTGGATATGTTTGCTTAGAGATTTTTTTGGAATTTACTCATTAGATTTCTTTTTTATTTTTCCTGTTAGGTCACTGCCTCCATTTAGCACTAGATGGTCCCTTAATCCCAGCTTTGCCTCAGTTCTAGTAACTGATCAGAGCATTACCCATCCTGTATGGGCAAGATCTCAAAGAAGACATTTCAGCAGTTTCAGAAGTGCTGACTAAGTGCTTATGACTGGAGGACCCATGGAATGTACCTCCTATTGCATGGTGCTGCTAAACAGCCACTCTGATTTGGTGTCTCCTTTGGTAGAACTACAGAATAGAGTTACCAGGACATGGGATGGTCATCCTACCTCACCCCTTTGTCCCTGACTGTCCTCAGAGGTACTTCTCCCTTCAGGGACTTCCAATAATTCCCTTGAGCTGAGGCAAGGACAGGTATTTTGCCAGGGAACTCAGGAGGGGAAGGTAATTGTCTACCTTGATCTCACTTATTTTCAGTGTAAAAACTGAGTCAGAGGAATTTTCTACACACTTAGTATCAGGCATATTGTGGGGGGGGGGGGGCACCAAAGATGCGGAAGTCTGATTCTCTTACCATCTTCTCAAAGTTTTTTCTCTTCTCTGTGGCCCTGGGAACTGTCTCATTCTCATATTTGAGTTCTACGATATTGTTGGTAATAATCTCAGCACCATATGTTTGGTGTTTTGGTGTTCTTTGGGGGTGAGGGTAGTGAAGCCTACTTGCTTCTATACTGACATTTTGGTTCCAGAAATCTAGAGGAACTTCTCATACAAATCTGGCAATTAAAAGTTTTCATTATAAATTTAAAAATAATTTCAAAGAACATAACTAATACGTTTTAAATATTGACATTTTCAGATAAAATATTACATTATTTTTTAAATACATTACATAGAATATTGAAATTTTATACGCTTCATCAATTTGAAAATAGATAAGCTCTTCTTTAACAGTCAAAATTTTACATCATTTGTTTTCTTCTTTGAACTCATATTTCCATTCCGCTTCCCCCATAGAATTTTGTCATGATGTAAATTGTATGCCTGAAAGTATTTTATAAGGCTGGGCATGGTGACTCATGCCTTTAATCCCAGCACTTTGGGAGACCAAGGCAGGCAGATCACCTGAGGTCAGGAGTTGGAGACTAGTCTGGCCAACATAGTAAAGCCCCGTCTGTACTAAAAATACAAAAACTAGCTGGACATGGTCGTGGACACCTGTAATCCCAGCTTCTTGGGAGACTGAGGCAGGAGAATTGCTTGAACCCAGGAGGCGGAGGTTGCAGTGAGCCAAGACCGCGCCACTGCACTCCAGTCTGGGAGACAAGAGTGAGACTCCATCTCAAAAAAAAAAAAAAAAAAGAAAAGAAAGGAAGAAAAGAAAAAAGTAAAGAAAGTATTTTATTGATCACTGTATCCTAATTCTCTGCAAAATAAATAAATAAATAAAAATACATTTTTATTTAATTTCTAGAGGCTATAAGGATCTAAATGCTAAAGCATTTTTTCTGGATTAAGTTATTATTCTAATTTGTATTTGTATGTGATAAAAAGTATATTTTGTCAGGAACTATATTTCCTAATGAGGTAGATGTGGTTTCTTAAAAATATATAGTTAACATATACATGGATGAACATTTTTTCTTACTAGTGTGAGATAGGATTTATCATCGATTTTATTCCTTTTTTAATGTAAGCCCTGAGACAACTGCTCATATATATAAGTAAATGCAAATGCAGGAAGCTTTATTGTAGTAATGTCCTTCACTTTCTTTTAATTCTTTACAAGTTATGTACAAAACAAAAACAGTAATCAATCAACAAAAAAATTAATTTAAATCCTCTGACAACTCCATAAAATCTTCCTGTACTTTTAATGAAAGCAAAGAATTGGAACCACCTGAGTTGCAAAAGGATTTGTTACCAATCGCTATACTTGTTTCCTTTCTTAACACCAGCGTCAGTATTTTGAATTACCCCTTTGGCTGGCCCATAGACGCTTTTCCTGTTACTCCCTAGCATGCCTTCAGGAACCTCCAGGGAAATGTACACCCTAGTTTGAGATCATCTGGGATAGGTGAGAGCAGTTACACCCTGAGGAAATTAGTCTTGAGATAGATAAATACTATTTGCAGAATGGCTGACAGTACTTGAGGGACAAATGACTAGCTGAGGTGGCAATGAGATCCAGGGCATATTTGTGGAACTATTTAACATTCCATGAAGACTCCCAGAAATATTGGGTGAGAAAGAAAGAATTCCTTGAAGTCACTGTGATGGGATCCCACAGTGTTTTGAGTATGTAAATAAAGTAGCATTTAATTTTAACTAACAGAGAAAATACAGCTGTTTTTCCTTATTCTCTCATGAATCATCCAACAACAACAAGAAAAGAACAAAAAGACAAACATCATCCTCAATAAAACCGTGAAATATCTGTCTCTGAACCTCATATGAGATGTGGAGTGGCCATATGCAATGAAGATTTTTTTAAAAAACATTTGAAGCGATTTATTCTGACCCACATATGAGTGACTATGACCCATGACACAGCCCTCAGGTGGTCCTGAGAACATGTGCCCAAGGTGCTTGGGGTACAGCTTGGTTTTATATATTTTAGAGAGGCATGAAACATCAATCAAATACACATCAGAAACACATTGGTTTGGTTCAGAAAGGTGGGACAACTCGGGCGCACGCCTGTAATCCAGCACTTTGGGAGGCCAAGGCGGGCAGATCATGAGGTCAGGAGTTCGAGACCAGCCTGGCCAATATGGTGAAACCCCGTCTCTACTGAAAACACAAAAATTGGCCAGGCATGGTGGCACACACCTGTGACCTCAGCTACTAGGGAGGCTGCTGAGGCAGAAGAATTGCTTGAACCCAGTAGGCAGAGGTTGCAGTGAGCTGAGATCACGCCACTACACTCCAGCCTGGGCAACAGACTTCCAGGTAAATTTAAATATTTTCTGATTGATAATTGGTTGAGTTTATCTAAAGACCTGGGATCAGTGGAAAGGAATGTTTAGGTTAAGCTAAAGGGTTGTGGAGACCAAATTTTATTGTACAGAGGAATCTCTCAGCTGACTTCGGAGAGAGAGCAGGTTGTAAAATGTTTCTTATTAGACGTAAAAGGGTGCCTGGTTCTTAGATGATTATCTACTGGATCTGCAAAGAAAGGAAGGAAAACAAAGGGGGAAGGGGATTCTCCATAGAATGTGGATTTTTCCCACAAGAGACTTTGCAGGACAACTTCAAGGTATGGCAAGGAAATATATTTTGGGTTTAAATACTTTTTCCTTGTCTCGTAGTGTTATGCCAGAGTCAGACTGAAAAGTAAGTCATGATATATAGGGTCAAATAAAACCCATCTGATGAGGATTTATGATTTGTAAGACATGACTGCCTAGACCCCCTAGGTAGGAATTTGGGCAAGATAAAATATCAGAGCTTAGTCCTCAGTTCCCCTCCTGGCCAAAAAGCATTCTACTGAATGTACATGCAGGCCAACAGCAGCAGGTCCCATGGCACTAGGAAGGGTTATTCCTAGAGTTGTCTGATCTGGTCATTTAGTGAGGTCCCACGGTGCTAGGATGGCTCATTCCTAGAGTAGTCTGGTTGATGGTCATAGTTTTGAATATTAGCAATTTGGATAATCGGGGGAAGACATGGTTTGACCTGATGTAATAGCCAATTGTTTAAGGGGTGAGGTGGAGTCAGGTCTAGGGTTTAGTCTAAAAAAACACATTCCAGATTAGATCCATTTTCTGAGCGATCATGATCTGGGTCTTTAATTGTGCCTTTCCTTCTGTTGTATCTGGCATAACATTTACAGGAAATATATGATGCTAATAGAGTGACAAATACCATAAAGATAGTAAGGATTAGGCTTCCAAGAAGGTTATCGGTAGAGTCAAAGGGCGGTAAACAACCTAACAAGCCAAAAAAATCAATGCATGCATCATTATACACTTTGATCAGACTCCCAGTGTGTTTACCCTCCTCATCAAGCGTTATTTGAAACTTGTGATAAATCTACTTGAAAATTGTAGGACTGACATTAAATTAGAATTTAATAAATGTAATCTCTTTTCTAGCCAATTTATTTCCATTGGCATAGAATCCTGAGGAGGGTATAAATTAAATGCAAGAAATGCCTGGTCCTTGGTGTCTAAAATTGTTATAGACTTGTTAACAGTAGACAAATCTATTCCCCACCCCCCCTCACTTTTGTATTGCACTGTATACTAGTATTTGGGAGAAAAAAGGTTTGGTCACAGGAGAAGTCATATAATTCTACAGTGTCATTTTTCCCTCGGCAGGATTCCCTACGGCTGAGGGCCTGAAGAGTCAAAAGATTTATAGCCAATTAATTGGTCTAGGCCAGATAGGAATGGATGTGGACAGGCATTTGTTACCTCTTAAAATTATTAAGTAAAAAGCCAACAGAAAAACCAAAAGGAAAAGTTATAAGACTGACTTATTTTTAATTTCAAGCTTAGCTGCTGTGAGCTTGGATTTTGTTACAGACTTATAGCCATTAGCTATACAAAACGTAAGCATTGTTCTGAAAAATTAAAAAGATAGAGAGAGAGAGAGAGAGAGATAGATTTATCTTCACAACTCTCAATTGGGAGTGTTATACCCAGGAGCCTTTGTTACAAGGTATTTTATCTTGTTAGTAAATATTTTCCTTTAATTTTATAGTAAGCAGAAAATTTTTATGGTTGGGGTGAATGCAAAAGTGACACATTAATAGTTTAGAAGGCAACTAAACTTATTTCACCAGCTGTTTAGGCATTTTTGTACCCCCTTCTTGATTTGGAGGATTTGATCTTGTCCTAATTTTATCCCCTAAAATCGGCCCTTCCAATCTTATGTACCCACCTCTTTCGCAGTAGTGCCTGGGCCTAGAGGGAGGTAGCTTGTTTAGTTTTAGCAACAGAGGATTAGCAGTGAAACAGGTCTGGGCCCAGTGGGATGCCAAATGAGAGAGATTCATGTCTCTGGTCTTCAGAGTACCATGATTTTTGTTTCCTTGGGAGTAAAACAAAAAGAGATAAATAATATTCATAACTTAACAATTTTAAGAGTAATGTGTAAGTCAGAACAGAAAAAGGAACCTATTCCATTTGGGCACCAACTAAAACCATGAAGAAAAATTATAATTTGGTACTTTCTAGAGGATTATTATAGCCAAGAAATAATGATTTAATATGCACTTAAAAAATTAGGGCTGAAGTCTATTATTAAACACTACGCTTGCCCTTGAAACAATTTTTTAGCCGGCTTTTTTATTAAAGGGAATATTATAGCAAGGCCAATTTGTGTGCAAGGTTAGTTTTCGGCTTATTGTGCTTGCCTGATTATTTGCATAAAATGCAACAAGAAATTGACTGGCCATATAGACTCCTTTTAAAGTTGGTTTTGCTGAAACTTTATCTAAGAATAGGCTATTTTAGTTTCAGTCTTGGTAAAATAATCAGTATTTCTAATTGTTTAAAAAAAAAAACTATTATTGAACTTCTACAGACAACTATATTGCCATAAAATTACAATCTGAATTTTGGAGGATTCAGAAAGGTAAATTTGCTTATAAAAACATACCTTACCCAAATGACTTAAAAGAAAAAGATTTTCCCGATCCTCCTTTAACCAGAGCAGCAGCTTTTAAGATAAGATGTTTGTTTACCTTGGAAATGTTATTTACAAACCAAACAGCTTATGAGAGTTATTAGACACTATAGAATTTAGCAGCTTTTCACAATTAGTCCTAGGAAAAAAGCTGTCTGCTTATTAGGTAACAAGATTTTATGTAAACCAGTTTTATTTCATCATGGAACTTTTTGGGAAACATAGGGGTAACTTCAGTTAATATTCCATAGCAATGCAGTAAATGCCCCATCAAGTAGAAATTCTCTAGCTCAGTCATTACTGAAAAGCACTCACAGCTTTTTGTTGTTCTTGTTTTTGTTGTTGTTGTTGTTGTTGTTGTTGTTGTTTTTCTGAGACAGAGTTTCGCTCTTGTTGCCAGGCTGGTGTGCAATAGCACGTGATCTCGGCTCACTGCAACCTCCTCTGGTGAAAAAGATTTGGGTTCCCAGCAGGGAGTTGCATCTGTAAGACTTTAGATAATTAGTAGAAGTTACAGGAGCCAAGAAAAGATGAAGGAGAGAGCCATCATTCAAAGCCAGTTCCACCAGAGGAGAAGCTCGAACTCGGTGGGGCTTCAGTGGGCCCTGTTGGTACCTTAGCTCCAGTTTTGGGCAACTCCTTTGGTGTCTTGAGTCTTCTCTGAGGCTCCACGTGTTTGGGCACCAGATTATTGTCAATGAAAAGAGTCAAACTCTGTAAAGTATTTAAAGAGATTTATTCTGAGCCAAATATGAGTGACTATGGTCGGTGACACAGCCCTCAAGGAGGTCCTGAGAACATGTGCCCGTAAAGATATTTTTTTAATTGGGGTATGGGGAAGATACCAAGTCAAGATGTATGTGGTTACAAATAAGAATTTTTAAAAAGGCAGAATAAACATCTTGTAATAACTTAATAAGAAATGTGTAAAAGAAGAAAAACATATTGAAATGTATATCATGTTCTTAAACAGAAAAATTCAGTATAACAATGTCAGCTCTTCCTTAGTTAATCTACTATTTTTATGTGATCCTGATAAAACGGCCAACAGGAACTAAAGTTAGACAAGCTGATTATAATGTATCTATGGGGAAAAGAAAATTCAAGAATGAACATAAAATTCTAAAAAGGGAAGATAATAAGGAAAGAATGTAATTAAAACACTGTGCTGCTATCACATGAATAGACGTATCAATGAAACAGATTAGAAAGCCTAGGAATAGACAAAAAAAACCATGCAGGAATTATAATAAAAAAATGAACTTTCAAATCAATGGCGAAAATATGGATTAGTCAATAAATAGTATTGAAACATCTGACTAGTAAAGCAGGAAAAAAGAAACACATTTGGATTAATACCTCATATTATATATCAAGAAAATATCCAAGTTGATCAAATATCTGAATCCTAAAACCAAAACCATAAAAGCACTAAGAAAAATATGGAAAAATTTTGTTTAATCTCAAAGTTGGAAAGGTCTTTCTATACATGAAGGGAAACCCTGAAGTCACAAAGGAAAATATTGATAAATCCAACGCTGTAGAAATAAAAATGCATACATAAAACATCCAGTATAACTCAGAATATAAATGACAGACTGGGAAAAAGTATTTGCAACTCATATTCAAAGGCCTAATTTCTTTAACGAATAAGAAACAAAATCAGTGATTCAAAGAAAAACATGAAAAAGAAATAGCAAAAGACAGTTTGTAGAAAGGAAAATCAAACAATTATAAAAATTAGGGGGTATACAATCTCAGTCCTTATTTTTAAAAAATGTTAATCAAAACTATAATGGGCTATAAGTTTTCACCTATTGCATTATCAAAGAGCAAAATTTGAGAATTCACCAGATTGCTCTGCCAGTTTTAGGGTTATTGTCCCTCAGCTCCAATCTCGCCTTCTGAACACTGTGATGCTGGTGCTGGCACTCTGCACCCCACATTCATCATTGCCATCTGGCTCCCTGGTAGGCTCAGCCAATGAGAAGTACAAGAGGTAGAGAGGAAAGCTGAAAGAGGAAAAAGGGACTTGTTCCTCCTGGTCTGCTTCCTGTTCCTGTCAATTTCACCTCAGCAAATTTTTTTCACCTGCAGCATCAGTTCTTAGCCACTGCAGCAGATGAATCCAGTTTGCAGTTTTTCCACCACTTGAAGATTATTCTCCCCTCAGAGAAGTATCACTAGCCAACCAGTGCTCCCTGCTAGAAGTCTGGTCCCAGTCCCACCGGGTCCCTCCTCCGAGCTCACGGTATCAGATGAACCATATTCCGTGCTCAGAGATCTGAGTTTCAATACTGTAAGGTCCTTCCTCTAAGTTTCTCAATTTTAATAATTTCAACTTCTTCACTTGTTCTTCTTACCCCTAGAGATGGTGGCTGTTTACTGCAGTTGCTACCTCCCTTATACCTTAGTATTCCATTCTTGCCTTAATTTATTTCTTAACAACGTTACAACTAGTCAATAATTCTTTGTATTAAATTCTTCCTATTGAAATAGTTGGTATGGCTTCTGATTGGATCTTGACAGTACAAGTAGCCAAAGATGTGGAAACACTAGTAATTTTATACTATTGGAGGGAGCACTAATTGATACATCCCCCACTCCTTGCCCCATGCTCCCCATTAAGGCTGGCAATTGACTGGCAATTTTATTTCTAGGAATTTATCTTACAAATAGACACACATGTGTGCAAATACTGTGTATAAAAAGAAATTAACTGTAGCTTTGTTTGTAAAATCAAAAGAGTGGGGAGGAAATTTAAATTCAACAACAGGAAATGTAAAGTAAATTACAGGGTATTAATAGTAAAACACTGAGTAGAAATAAAAAATAATCTTTAAAAAGCTTTATACAAAACCAATATGGGATGATCTCCAAGATATTGGTAAATACAAAAAGGGAGGTGTGAAACAAGGTGTCTGTATGTTTCTCTTTGCATTTTTTTAATTTAAAAATATATACATTTGCATAGAATATTTCTGGGAGGATACACAAGAAACTATGTGCCTAGAGAAGGGGGATGATGAGAAAGATTTAGATTTTACTGTGTATTCTTTTGGACTTCTTGAATTTTGTAGTACATACATGTATATCTATTAGAAAAAATAAAATTAAATTAAAATATCTAGTGAGGGGAAAGAAGTTCAGAGGATTTTTCAGTTCAAATTGCAAATTGGGCAAAAATATATATCTGCTGTCCTTCTCCCAAGGCCATATTAAAAAGATGTTAAGAGAATAAAAATTATATATACCCACAACAATGAAGAGAATAGGGAAGAAGCTACTAGCAAGTGAAATATTTCTAAACATTTCTGGAAGAGGAAAATGTAGACGGCAGATTCTGACGCTGGACAACAAGAAAATTATACGGAAGAAAATATGAGGGAGTTGGGGGAGCTGCAACCCAGAAGGAAGAAAATCGACCCAGGAGAACCTAGAAAAACCCAGCCTGTCTCAGAGGCTTCCAACCACAGACAGTAGGAACTAAACCGTGAAAACTTAACAAAATCAACTCCAGCTGTCCTTCCTCTAATCCTGTGTCCAGAATGGTTGATATGGAAGTGTTTTGCTTCTAGGCCAAAAATAAATGCATAAACAAAGGGCACTTTTCTAAGGAAATTGACCAAAACAGAGAGCACAAAGGGAGCTAGTGATGGAGTTGAGGTCCCAAAGGTCTAGGAGTCCTTCAGATTGTGTTCTTCAAGGATCCCCGGCCTACACGCTAACTCCCCATACTCATCTGAAAAAGAAATACCACCGATGGAGGCACGCCCTGAACTCTCTCTGTAGTCCTGTTTTTAAATATGATGCATAAAAGACCATTAGATAATTGAGGGAAGAATGCAACATGTAGGTAAAAGACTGAAATAAGAGGAGAAAAGTAACTCTAAAGGTGGCATAGATGATTTAGGAAACAGAAGAGAATTTTAAAATAAAACTCTCATATTCTCAGAGATTATAATCAAGTGGATACTATGAAAAAGGAGCAATCAGAGAACCAAAAAAAAAAAAAGGGGCACTTAGAAATAAAATATATTATTGCCAAATTAAGAATTATTAATTATTAATGTAAAATGAAGAAAATATCTCTGAAAATAGAACCTAACGTGCTCAAAGCAAATACAAAGAAGCACAAAATAAAATCATAAGAAAGTCAATCCTGAACTTCCAATATCCAACCAGTATGAACTCTAGAAAGAGAAAACAGAGATTGGGTAAGAATAATATAAATTATATAAGAAATTCCCAAAATTAGATAAACAATTTTCCGGACTGAGATGGTTACTAAGTAACTAAAACAATGAAGGGAGGAAAAAATACCCACATCTGGTCCCAAATTTTTGGAATTTCAGAACAGCAGGGATAAAAAGAAAATACTAAAAATTTCTAGAGAAGAACAGAACAGTTCACCAAGTAACAAGAAACAGATTGACATCAGACTGGGAAAATCAATGCAAATTTTAAAAGAGAAAAACCTCCAAAGTAATAAAACAAAAAATACTTTCAATTTAGAATTCAATAGTCATTTTGACATCAATCCAGTATGAGAACAGAAATAAAGACATTTTTAGACATTTAAGATCCCAGGGTATCCATCTCCTTCATTGGAAATTACTGTAAGACATGCTCCCGAAAAGAGTATAAGAGGCAAACCGAAAAAGACAAAGATGTGAGATCAAAGACTGGAACTCCAATATAGGAAAGTAATGAAAGGAAGACTCAAAATGACACCTTTTGGGCCAATCTAAATAATAATCAGCCCTGATTAGAGATCAGGGTTCCACAAAAGAGGTATCAATAGGTCAGGGTTGTGTGGAGGGAAATAAAAGGATGCCTTTGGTTTGACAGTATCTTTGCTGTTACAAAGACAGAAAATAGGGAAACAAAAGATAATTAGACAAAGACAATAGGGGAACAAAAGATAATTAGAAACTCCAAGAAACAAACAACAACAACAAAAAAGAGCTGAAAAGGAAACACAGCCATACTATAGCATTTGGCTCTGCAGTGAACAATAGTCACAGAATTATAATCACTACTGAGCTCTGCTTTTAAAACTTATCAGTAAACAAAACTCATAATTTGTATTGTGTTAAGAATAGATCATAACACTATTACATTTAGTGATCTAAAAATATAAAACAAGAGAGAAATGAAAAGGGGAGGAAAGAATAAAAGAAAGTATAGGGATACTCATTATTTTATTCTGTAAAATGTAAAGTGAAAAGAAATACTGGATACAGTTTCTCTGCTGTCTGGAATTAAAGTAAATGTTACAAAGTAATTAGCAGACTAAAATGGCAACACACCTTCATTTAAAGGAGAGGGAAAGATAAGCTGACTCTTCTTCTATTTTTTTTTTAATTTTTTATTTTTTATTTATTTTTTTTTTTTTGAGAGTATTTTTTTTTTGACAGGAGTCTCACTCTGTCTTGCCCAAGCTGTAGTGCAGTGGCGTGATCTCGGCTCACTGCAACCTCTACCTCCCGGGCTCAAGCGATTCTCCTGTCTCAGCCACCTGAGTAGCTGAGACTGTAGGCATGTGCCACCACACCGGCTTATTTTGTATGTTTAGTTAGAGACAGGGTTTCACCAGTTTGGCCAGGCTAGTCTCGAACTCCTGACCTCAGGTGATCCACCCGCCTCGGCCTCCCAAACCTTTTCTATTATAATAGGAAGTCTATAGATAATGTTTAAAATTGGCAAAATAAGAAATAGCAATGTAAGGCTTTTTTAGAGAAGTGGAGGCTACCTCCCTAAAAATAGAAATAATTTTAAAAGTTCAAACAATTGCCTCCATGGAGTGTAATTGGGGGTGGAATGGTGAAGCAAGAGACTGCTGTTTTTCTTTAAAACACTTCTGCACTATTTCACCTTTTCATTACAAGCATAAATTAGTTGGATAAAATGTAAATATATTTATAAAATTTTAAAGGAAGTGCTACTTCAAGTATTTGTGAGGCTTTGGACATTGGGGTTTCATATAGATGTGGGAAATGTGAAGAAGACCAATAAATATCTTGTGTGATTATTTAAACTGGCCTAATAATCTTTCCACTATTTTCTCTGAGGTTTTCAGTCAGAAAAAAATGAACAATTTGAAAACTATATGAAATTTTCTAGATACTCAAAAAGCTGTTCCTTCAATTCCCAAAGTGTTAGTAAGTTAAGGAAAAAATAAAAACAAAACAAAATACTGAATAGGATATGAGAAGACCGAGGGTTTTTGCCCCACATCTGAATCTGACTCGCCGTAGGATTTTTAGAAAATCGATGTTCCTGCTGGCATTTGGTAAGTGCTTTTGCAAAGTGAGAGGGCCTCTCTACATGAGTGGACCTCAGAGGAGGTAACACCGTGCCCAAAGGCCAGTGTGATATTTTTTTGGTGGGGAGAGCTTTTTTTTTTTTTTTTTTTTTTTTGAGACAAGGTCTCCTTCCCATCACCTAGGCTGGAACGTAGTGGCACGATCACAGCTCACTGCAGCCTCAACTTCCCGGGCCAGGGGATCCCCTCACCTCAGCCTCCCAAGTAGCTGGGACTACGGGTGTGCACCACCACACCCGACTAATTGTTGTATTTTTAGTAGTTGGGGTGGGGGATATTTTTCATTGTCACAAAGATTAGGGGATGTATTGGCACTAAAGGGCAGGAGCCAGAATGCTCTAAGTCCTCTAATCCTGGGGATAGTCCCACAAAACAGAATTGTCCCTCATGATTCTCAAAATGCCCTTCCAGACTTTCATGTAATTTTGAAAATAATGTATTTATATAATTACCCAAGCTTAGTACTTTCTTCTATTTGTTTTGCATGTAAACATCAAATATATTTTATAGAATTTTAACCTAAGCTGGATTTTCCAGGAGTGCAGATACCATGTAAATTGAGGGATTATTTTGTTTTACTTCCAAATTTTACCAAGAATTGTTTACCAGTTCATAAAATTGCATGACCAATCACAAGGCTGTTGATCTCTGACTTAGTAACCCTGCCCCCATGGATTAGCCTACATTTGTGGCTGCCGTATTCACCATGAATCTACTTACAGACATAAGCATCCGATTTCTTCATTATATCATCTACTAAAGGCATGCCCAAGCATTTTCATATTGAAATACATAATATTTTATTATACATTGATTTACTTTTATTTATTTTTATAATTTAAGCCTTCTATTGACATGTTTAAGTTATGTGGTAGGTTATATTACCTATTGATTTTATTTCAAAATAATGAAGGGGATGTTATAAATAATTGTTATGTAAAAAGAATATTGACTCTGATAGGACCAAAAACTATTGGTCTAAGTAGTTTTTACAACTCTTTCCAAGTATATAGTTCCCATTTTTAATAGCCCCTGTTTTTCAATATGTTTTTCATATTAATATGGAGCAGAATATGCTCTCTAGATGGTTATCTAATGATTAAAAAAAAAATCAAGGGCAACCTAACTATATGCCCAGCTGGGCATCAGATGACTATCTAGAGAGAATATAGTCATCCAAACATCTAGGAAGTATCCAGACAGTCTAGAATATTGGTTGCTTTCTCCCTCCTATCCGTTCTTGTGTAGAGGCCAAATGCAACAAGCATGGATGTTCCAGGCCCCTGGGGGGTCCCCTTCAGCATCTGTTGTACCAAGTGGGATAGATAACCCACCACCTTCCTATAGCCATTGCAAACATGTCACTAAATATCTGTTGTGAAGCAGCCAACCCATACCTTATCAGATCTCAATACCCTACTCATACTATTTCTTCTACCTAGAATTTTCTTCTCAAAGTTCTGCACTAAGCAGAATTTTACTTGACTTTGAAATTTTACTAAAATATAATGACTCCTGTGAAGACTTCTTGGCTGCCCTTTTCTTGCTCTCCTCCCTCCCTATTGTCTAAGAAGAATAGATCACTCTCACTAGTCTTTACTTACACACACACACCCACACCCCAACATCCATATATGTACACATACATGTATATATGCATATACATCTATCTGATATACATAACACATACATGTGTATTATATGTCACACATATATGTATATGTACCAGAACATTTACATTATGAAAGCATAGCCATATGTTTATATGAATCCTCTCTTGCTAGACTGAGGGCTATCGAATGGCAAGGACCATCCCATTCTTTAGCTATAGGGTTTCATTCAATAAGAGGTTCTCAGTAAATATGTATTAGATCAGTGGGAGAGTCGGTGAAAAAAACTGAAGGATTTCCTGGAATTTTCACAAAAGTGTTTCTGTTTTCATTGCTGTCAGTCTTAATATTTTCTCATGACACATCATATCCCTTTACTTATCTGTAACTTAAAGTCTTTTTGTGTTGGGTTTTCAGGACTACAAAAATGTGTCTCAGGACACATTGACAATGGGGATTCCCACCACCGTAATCTCTTGTAGGCAGCTGCTTATCTCCTCTGTACTACAGATGTCAGAGAAAACTTGCCATTGTCAATATCCCCTCACGCCTTGTGCTGATACATCTAGTGACGCTTTAAGTGCCCCAGTGCCTTTCATGGTAGATGGAGCAGAAATGGCAACAGGCATCCTCCACATCAATATTTATCCCCATGATTTTGTCTTTCTTGTTCCTTACTGACACTCTCTCTTCCTTCTCTAACTCTTCTATTGCTTCCTGCAACTTGAGCCTAGTTCTATTCCTACTGGGTGCTCCTGGCTAAAGGTCATCCTGCCCTGCTGACACCAAGTGTATATGATCCTCCATGCCCTATTGCAAAAACTTAGGAAGGGGGTTGCTCATTGGGTTTTTAATCTCCTCTAAAGCCCCTTTTTGCTGTTTATCCTGGGTCCATTTCCTTGGTTCCGGGACCTGCTTCAGAGATCACCCTTCCAGTCCTCTCAAGACAGCCATCTGTCTTGGTCACCGCACACTCCTTGCCTCTCAGTGAGAGCCACACTTAACTTTCTATCAGAGAGACTGCATGTCTTTTATTGAAATCTCTTAGACCCACATCCTGATACCAAACATTCTCATAACACTGTATTTTCTCTCCTACTTGAAGCATGAAGTTTCCATATCATCTCAGATCCTTAAAATAAAACCTATCCAGGGTGCAATTTCGACTAGCAATAGGTAAAATGGCACAACAAACATAATGTTTCCTGGAGTACCTTTGATACTCTAAGCCTCACAGTCCCAAGAGAAAGAATAATATTATGGCCTTACCACTTATGCACAGGAACAGAGTCAAAAGATGTTCTGGTACGCTTTTTCTTTTTGTTGTTGTTGTTGTTTTTGTTTTTGTTTTTGTTTGGTTTGGTTTGGTTTGGTTTGATTTGGTTTTTTGGTTTTTTTGTTTTTTTTTTTGAGACAGAGGCTCGCTCTGTCACCCAGGCTAGAGTGCAGTGGCACGATCTCAGCTCACTACAACTCCGCCTCCCGGGTTCACACCATTCTTCTGCCTCAGCCTCCCAAGTAGCTGGGACTACAGGCACCCACCACCACGCCCAGCTAACTTTTTGTATTTTTAGTAGAGATGGGGTTTCACCGTGTGAGCCAGGAAGGTCTGGATCTCCTGACCTCATGATCTGCCCTCCTCAGCCTCCCAAAATGCTGAGATTACAGGTATGAGCCACCGCACCCAGCTCACTTTTTTAAAACTAAATAGCAAATAGAGATAAACTCACCTCTAATGAAGAAAGGGAAAAACAAAATGTAGTAGAGTCCTAAGAAAAATATTGCCCAAAACAAGGGATAAATACATAAAGTGCATACTCCTAAAGATTTTCCCCAGAATACTTTAAACAATTTGATAACAACTTGTTTGCCCTCTGGTAGAAACAAGAGAAAAGTAGGCCCCCAGCGTGATAGAAGGCAGTTTTTAAACCTACCCAAATTGTATCTTTTTATTATTCCAGTGAAGGTCTCTACTTCCTTGCTCTCCTAATTATAAGGTTTTATGATTGAGATTACTCTTGCTTTCATGCTACACTTATTTTCCTTTATCTCAAGGAAGGAGGCTAATTTTGCTCTATTCAATACAGTATCTGCTAGCCACATGTGGCAATTTAATTTTTACTTACAATTAAATAAGATTTAAAATGCAATTCTTCAGCCGTGCTGGCCGCGTTTCAAGTGCTCATAGCCACATTTGGCTAGTGACTATTTGGACAACGCGGATAGAAAACACTGCCATCACCAAAGAAAGTTCTACTGGACAGCGCTGGTCTAGAGGAATTTCCATTTCGGTCAGGGCTGATTCAAGTTCCTGTGTAATAATAGTGCAGAAAGGTAATATTGCCACAGAGGATTTATAAAACTCAGAGCCAAAATGTCTTGCCCTTTTCAATGTGACTAAAACTCCTAGTGCCATAGAGTATGATGCAAGCAGTTCACACATAAAAAGACAGGAGCTCTGTCTGGGCATAGACGTTTATGGACACTGATGAGGTGGAACAGGAAGAGGATTAATAAAATATTGATTTTAAAAAATGATAACTCATGAGCTGAATGCAAGGTACTCGGGGACAGCACTGAAAGCAGCATGAAGTGATCACTTTAGGAGTAGTCAGAGCATGTCCTAAATTCCCTTAGCTAGTTTTTCAGAGATAATCCCTAGGTTCAGCTACGAAAGGGTGGAAAGCAGGGGTGAGATTGTAGAAATGAGCACTGGAAATCATAAGATCAGGATTCTATTTCCAGTATCAAAACTCACCACTTCAGAGCCTGTGTGTGTGGTGTGCGGATGTGCACACAGTGTCCAGCCAAGGGAACGAGTGGGGACTGCTATCTCCCCACACTACACTCCCTGAGCCATGCACTATAGTATAATGTTAACCCATTCATTCACATAAAAGCACCATGTGGGCTAGCAGGAGCCCAAATGAGCCTTAGAGGTTTTATTAATTCTTCTTTGCTAGCATTTCAGTTATATCTTCTGCAAAATGAATGCAATAGACTGAATAGCTATATCCTAATTCCTGAAAACAGTGAATATGTTTCCTCATATGACAAAAGGGACTTTGCAATTGTAATTAAATTAGGGATCTAGAGATTATCCTGGATTATATAGGTGAGCTTGATATAATGACAAGGATCTTTATGAGAGGAAGTCAGAGAGGAGAGAAAATGTTATAACACTAGCTCTGAGGATGGAGGAAGAGGCCACAAACCAAGGAATGCAGGCAGCCTCCAACTGCTGGAAAAGGCAGGAAAACAAATTTTCCCCTAAAGCCTCCAGAAAGAATACAACCCTGAGGATACATCCATCTTACACTTATGATGTCCAGAATTATAAGATAATAATTTCTATTGGTGCTGTTTTAAGTCACTAAACTTGTGGTCACTTGATACAGCAGAAATAGAAAACTAAACCAACGGCATTTTGAGTTATGTCTAAAATCCTTTTCAACTTAACAAACTAATTCCACAGCTTTGATTCCTTCTGAAAAAAAAGAAAAAGTACAACATATGGCTTACTTTTCACTTAAGAAGAAACATGCATTCTTTGGTACTGATGAAGACAGAGCAGAAAACGGAAGCCAGAATCCATGGTGCAGTATTTCAGCAGACAAAGGCAAAAAAAAAAGCTTCTGTGTCTGAGACATGGAGCCATTGTGAGGTGTCATCTCCAAGAGACACTTTTCAGGACCTCTGCTCTTTAGAGGGATCGCAGCCCCGGAACCGCAGCCGGGGCTTGGTGAACACTCCACTCTGCAACTCAAACACCAGCACTATCCAGTCCAGGACACTAGGACTGAAGGCTCTTCCCCCGACCATGATAGACTATGGTTCTCTCTTCTGGCAACAACACATACATGTTCGCTTCCCCAGTGTCTCCCACAAGGACTGGTTCTTATAAAAGGCCACCCGCAAGGAATCTGCTCCTGCCCCCAGAGTAATGCTTATCTCTGTTCCCACAGAGCATTGCTTTTCCAAATGCCTCTTCACCATAGGCTTCCCATCCACCCAGAGCTCAGTAATCATTGAAGTGGACCCCTTGGCTCCCACAGATGTACAGCAAAGTAAGAATGGCCCAAAGACCTTGAAAAGGCCTCCTATCGCACTCAATCAGTACGATATAAAGCAGTCTCTTCCCTCAGTCTCTTCCCTCATGAGGTAGTCTTATTAGCATGGGTCTAGGCATCACAAAAAGAGGTTGCACCCACACGCAGACTCAGGGTGGACTTCTACTGACTGGTGAAGACCACTCTTGATTTCTATTGTGCTTATCTGTTCACAAAGAAATTCTTGCTGTCTTTGAGAAACATGAGAGCCTTTTTGCCCATGTCTGTAGAAGAAATAAAAGGGTGGACATAAGAAATTGAATTATCTAGTATATTTGTAAAAGACAATATAAGAAACAGGAGATTCACTCCTTGTCTTAATCTCACAATTCTGGGTGTTCTCCACTCCATGCATCCTCTCCCCAGCCCACACAAGGCTCTTCAAAGTCTCAGACCAGGGACTGGCTCTCAGACGTAGCCTGGGGCTGCAAACTGACTTCTGAGCCAAGGTACAGAAAGGCTGGTGAGGACCAGGAAACAGTGAGAGTTTTGCCAGTTCAGTCCTCCTGCTGTTATTCTCTAGGGTGAGGATGTCAGTATCTGAATTCTCAGGGCACAAATGTCTTAGACACCCTTGAATCCAAATATTAGCAAATGTGTGAATCATTTTCCAAAACTGCCTATGAAGGCATTAATTTGGAGACAAAGTGCAGGATCATTCTCAGGCTTGGAAATTGAAGAAAGACATTTATCAGGGCTTCTGGCATTCCCAGAGCACCACATTTCTCTGGTCATAATTGAAAACTTGGGAAAAAATTATTCCATTCACCATTTTAATGAAATTATTCAAAATATGAAGATCCTTTTTTCATCCTAGCATTGTTTAAAGGGGTAAACAATTAGACCAAATACTCATTCTGCCCATTGATTCAAGCCAGAAACCCCTCAACTGCTTTATCTTCCTAACTTCCAGTAACCGCTTCCCACATAAGCACTTTTCAGATCTTTGTATCCATCCAACATCACTGATGAGAACCATGTAATCTCCCACCTGGATCTCAACAAACCTCTGCTTTATGTCTTCACAGTCTCCCTGTCCCTCTCCAAACTAGTTTTCACAAAGCAGCTAAAGCAATCATTCTAAAATAAAAATATCAATTCTCACACTTAAAATCCTTCAGTGGATCCCTATATTAGGATGTGCAATCATCCGCATGAAATCTACTCCAGGGGACTTAACCAAATGTGGGGTTTCTTCACCTTGCTCCATAAACAGTCTGCAAGGAGGGAGCTCAGTACTGGTACAGTCGCTCTGCAGTGGCATCCAGGAAGCAAAATTGTTCTGTCTCTGCTCTACCCTCCCTAGTGATGACTTCTAGCCATTGCTGCCATTCGAGAAAGAAGAGTAAGGAAATAAATCAGCAGAAACTGCAAACTCCCACTCGGTATCAATTGACCACACTGGTTCACACAGCCACTCCTGTCTCCAAGGGGGTATAGAGAAAGTTGAGTATTTTAACCTTCTAGTCACTAAAGAAAAGCAAAGCAAGGAAAAGATGGGATTGGAATGAATGTTAAGTGAGCCAACCCTCTTAACTTTTAAGAACCTCAGGATGCATTATAAGCTCCTTGACAATTGGGGCCATGTTTGATCCTCTAGCTTCATTTCTCTCAACACCCCAGTGTTGACTTTTCAATTCTTTTTGATTTTTCAATGCTTAAAACATGCCAGTATCTCTCTTACCCCGTGTGTCTGCACATGCTATTCATTCTCATTCATCCTCATTTGGCCAGCTAACTCTTGCTCTTCTTCCATTCTTAACTTACATGAAACATCCTCTAGGAATGATTTCTGCTCCCCCCCTACATCTAGATTAGGTGATCACCCCACTTATCAACTGTGTTGGCATTGACTATTGGCTTGTGCATATCATCCACTATGACAAAGTCCTTGAAGAGGGTGACCAGGACATGTCATGTTCACTATTATGTTCTCAGTGCCTGGTCCAGGCTCTGTCACATAGTTAAGGGTAATCATTGTTTATTGTATAAACAAGTCAGAATACTCATTGAGGTAGTTATTTGTTAATGCTATTCCTGAATATATTGGAATATGTCTTATTCTAAGCAAGTAACATTGAGCTTCCTTGTCTCAGGGGAAGTTTGTAACACAAGCAACCAAATATGTTGGAGATAATCCCCTTTTTAATATTTGTTCTCCAAAACCCCAAGCTCTTGCAGAGATTATGCTGGGAGTTAAGAGAGGCAGACACATGGAGGCTTCCTGGGGGAGTGAAGAGCACGCCTCAGGCTGGTAGGTCTGGTGGGCATCAGGGACCTGGCTCACTTTCTGCCAGCCCTCTGGGAAAGGAACAGAGACCCTAAGAAGATGGCTGCAAAATGTACCTCTAGATCAGGGGTGTCCAATCCATTGGCTTCCCTGGGCCACATTGGAAGAAGAAGAATTGTCTTGGGCCACACATAAAATACACTAACACTAATGATAGATGATGAGCTAAAAAAAAGAAAAATCACAAAAAAAAAAAAATCTCATAATGTTCTAAGAAAGTTTGTGAATTTGTGTTGGGTTGCATTCAAAGCTGTCCTGGGCCGCATGTGGCCCACAGGCCATGGGTTGGACAAGCTTGCTCTAGATCCTTAGGACTCCCAACCTGGACCAAAATATCTGTGGTCTACTTGGCAGAAGCAGCAGAGTTACAGACATCGAGGATCCAGGTGGCCTTGGACAATGATCATCTCTGCAGTACCCAGTGGGCCTCTGAAATTTAAGTGTTAATGTAAGACTCCTAGAACCCTTACACAACCTTGGGGCAATGAATAGGGAATCCCAATGGTGACCAAATTAGAATTTTTCAGCAACTCTGTAGGACAGAAGCTCAGAGACTTATTTAATTTGATTTAAACCAAATAGAGATGTGACATTTCTTGCTCACCTGAGTTTATTGAATAAGATTTATATTCACTACATAAATGGATGGCTTAATGATTTATGCTGCACACGTGATGGATGAAATAATAAGCAGTCATTCAAACTAACAGTGACTTACTGAGAGAGAAATAATAAACCTCACAATGACAAAGTCCTGTAAATGGAGCTTATTACCTGGTTTTATTCTCTCTGGACACCTTATTTTAACCTAAAAATTTGGATCCATTCAGTCAAGGTCTTTCAATACAAGAATACCTAAAATATATTTATCAAAAATCCTTACAAAAATAGCAAATGGATCCACTGAGAGTGACTGCACTCACAATCTATAATGAGAACAATGTGTTTATTATACCTGTACAGTCATAATTACTTGGACTTCAGGCTAGACCATGTGTAATGATTTGCCTCTTCTGTTTCAGTTCACTGAAGAAAGGGAGAAGCCATAATCTGTGTAAGATAAATGAACTAGTGTCTGTTGTGGCTACATCTAGATGCTATTTCCTAAGTCCCCCAGTATTCCAAAATCCCATGCAATTCAATCTACTTCTTTGCTTTGACAACTTGTTTATCAAGCCTCAGTATGTGAGCATGCACTTGCTCAAAGTAAAGCTCAGGAGGACTCAGTCTCTATTGAATTTTCTGCAACATCTGGCTTTTCCCAGGCCTTACCTGCCTGAAAAAGAGAACTGAATCACATCAACTGAAATGCTCCATGGCCCTTCCCCTTGGCCAGAATTATATTCAGTTATTTCTGAGAGTCCCTAGGTGTGTTCATATGAGGTCTGCCCTCTCTTGGACTTTTACTGTTGTCCACTTTTCTGAAGCTCACAAAACCTCTCTTAGGTAGTGCCTTCTGCCACCCATTGCCATCACTGCTGCCCACTGTGAGAAGCCGACGATCACTCTAAGGATCCCATCCCTAGGGCTTCCAAAGCCGCCCTCACCAGGTGCCAAGGCTTGATGCTCTCTCTTCAGTTTTCAAGGCAGGGAAGCTTTGCTATCTTCCCCATAAAGCAGAGTAAACTTTTTTCTCTGCCACTCAGTGGAGTACTGAATCTGCATTGCTTGTCCTCCCTATACGGCTGAGTTCTCCAAAAAATACAGTTTATTTGGCTTCTATGTAGCCCCGAATCTCCAAATGGCTCGTGTATAGATCCATGGGGCCCAACTAGGAGAAAAACATCTGAGATATACACTAAGCTATCCTCCTATCTCAAGTTTTTCCCCAAACGTCTCAAACAGGGACAAAAAGTCCTTGAGCAAATGAACTCCTCCTGGTCCTGCTTCTATTTTATCAGACATGTTCTAATCCTGTTTTATGGTCTCTGCTATAGAGGGAAGGCTATAACTTGCTGGAATTTAATAGTAGACTACTTGTTTTTATCTCTCTAGTCTCAACCATCTATCCCTGCCTACTTCTAAACCACAGACACAAAAGCGAAATATCTTCTCTGACAACCAGGATCCCCTGAGATTTACATAAAGCTTTAGGTAAGATTTGCAAAATATGTGTGACTTTCTCTCTTCTGCCCATCCTATGGAAAACTCTAAAGCTGTGAGTGATTATATGAGCCTTTTCCTTGTATTGTCCTCTATGCACAATTGAACAAAACGAAGTGATCTAAAAATTATATCTTAGAGCCCAGAGACTTTAATCATAAGTTAATCACAAATTATTGACTCATTTATTTTAAGAAGCTATGTCCTGTGCATTGTAATTTTTCTCAAATATTCCCCACTAGGAGAAAATATGTATGCCCCCAAGTTCCATTCAAACTCTCACCACATCTGAATACTTCCTTGACCCCTGTTCCATTCACAATCTTCCCCTCCTCTATTTCAAAAGTAAAATAAATCACTCAACTAGTTTTTACTCCTGCGGTTCAGTATTCCCTAATCTGTTACAACATATATCTCATTGAAATATAGTTGTTCGTATATCTTCCCCACCTGTAAGCTACAAGGACTGAGACTGCATCATCTTCACTGAATCAGTGATTCATGAATTCACTTATTCAATAAACATCTTGTTTCACTATATGCAAGGCACTGTGCTAGGCTCATTAATCAGTCCTCTATCTCAAGAGACATTAAATGACTAATTTTTACCTAAGCAAGAGGGAAGAAAAGAGTTAATTAAGGAATATAAAGGACTTGCTCACTGAAAAACAATTTTTAAAAAAATGCAGCATGCACCTGCAGTCTCAGCGACTCTGGACACTGAGGCAGGAGGATTGCTTGAAGCCAGGAGTTAGAGACTACTGTGTGCTAAGTTGGTGCCTGTGACTAGTCACAGCCTAGACAACAGAGCGAGACCCCATCCGTAAAAATCTAAAAGAGAAAGAATTGCCCAACTCTTCCGTAAAAAAAAAAAAAAACAAAAAAACTTTCATTCTTTAGTTGATTCCTTCGAGTATTTCTTCCATGATACACTGAGCTGTTCTGCTGGTCTATGATGCTTCTCCTCTCTCCAAATCCCTTCAAGCTGCGGGCTGGCGTCCATCTGTGGCCTGTCATCATGGCCTCGTGGTTTGGGGGTGGGGTTCTCTCTCCCTCTTTTGAGTGAACTCCAAAAATGGACATAAACTCTTTTCTAAATTCTCCGGAACACAGCTAAACCCATGCTATTATAGTGAATAAAACATCACTCAGTTATCTTAAGAGAAAAAACAATGCAAAGAGAAACTTAGATCTGGTTCTTAGATATGAGTATTCTTGGAACCCACAGGTTCTGGCTTCTCCTCAAATCACCTCAGCCCACTACTCTCTCAGCTCAAGGAATGCCTCGAGGTAAGAGCCAAGGAAGATTCTGAAACATTTCTATCCTCCCTCTCCAAGCCTAGGCCAGAGAGATCAAGTACCTAAGATGGGAATGAGTTCCTTTTCCTTCCTGCTCCACATCTTTCTGTGAGTTAAGATTATCCTCTTGCCAGAAGGATCTACACTGGGAATGCCTACACCCTTTGCATGAAACTCAAGATCACCTTTGTGTGCAGCCTTACCTATGAACCCAAACTCAGAAGGTAATAGCCCAGCCACAGGGTGAGAGATAAGCACACAATTACAGTTAGAGGGGACGGGTGGATACCTTCCTAAACTATCAGCACCTGTGACCTGCTTCTCCAAATCAGTTTCTTTTGTTACTCTATTTCCCTTCTCTTGACCATAAAACTCACTTCCCATTGGGCACTTTGTCCCATCACACTTGACTTGCCTTGAATTTTTTTTTTCCACCTTTGACTTCAGAACATCCAAACCAGAGCATTTGCTTGTCCACCCACACACACAAACATGCACATACACACATATACCACCTGAAAATAGCCAAGCATGAACAATATATCCTGCAGGAGACCGTGGATTATTACATCATAAAGCAAACCTGCCACAAACATGAAATGTAATACCAGTTTTGTGTTTTATCCTAAAATGAGTATACATGTTGCATTCTGATTTCTAACATACTGATTTTTTTTCATGTTCAGTTTAGATACAAAACCACTCAAAATTGCACTAAGTAACCCAACCATGTCCCATCTCTCTTGGGTAAGAGCTGAGGCTGATATACAGAGCATGTCAGTTTCAAGGTCTGGACTGAACTGAACTGAGCTGATACTTGACAAATCAGATTCAGCAACCAGGCAATTGCTGTTGCTTGTCTGGTATTATATTTCAAGAGTCTAGGCTCCTCATTAGATATAAATAGAATCAGATTTTGATGGCTGTGGTTTACTGTGTTATGGAGAAAGAGGTGTTTGTTTGTTTGTTTTTATGTTTTATTTTTATGTCAGTGTAATAACCCAGGTGAGAAACCAAAATAATGCTAACGAGGTGCCCACCTTTTCAACTTGGTGAAAATTTTGATCAGTATATTTTCTTACCGAGAAATCAGATAGTTTTTATCATTTGTTAGGTTAAGTGATTCTGATCCACTAGTCAGTTTATTTTACTATTTTTGAAAAATCATGCCAAATACATTTATTTTAAGCAAAAAAAGATGGTAGTGTTCTTTATTTTACTATCAAAGTTACAATTTGTATCATATCCACATAAATGAAGAATTTCAAACAACCTGTAGTCTTCACAGTCAGCTTTATTTCATAAGTTCTCAAACATCATCTTCATTGCGGTGTGTTTGTTATATGCCATAAAAACTTCAGTAGTTTTGCCTTACAGTTGTTAATTGTGAATATTCAAGCTCTTACAAATTGCTAAATAAGTAAAATTTGTAGTCCTCTCAATTATTAAGATAAGAATTTAATCAATTTAACCTATCTGGAAGTTTAACCTTTTGGAAAACACTTTTTTCTGTAGACTTAGGTAATCAATCTATCTTTAATTTGTAAACTCTAACCAACACCTTTTCAAGCTTATTCAGTATGAATATATATGGCTGGTAAATAAAAACAAACAAACAAAAAGCCATTTTCAAAACTAGTTCCCTATTCATAATCAATTTCCCTTAGAAAATAACTTACAATAAGTGAAAACAAAAAAAAAATTATTTGAGGAGAAAAATCTCTCCCTTTCAAAAATTTTTCAAGTATAAGAAATATTTGTGCAAAAATTATAGTCAAACCTAAACTAAGTAAGTTACTTTTAGTTAAATAATTTCAAAACCAAAACTATAAAAAATGCTTCAAATTTTTACAGGAAAAGAACTTATATTTTGAAAGATGAGTAAATGTGGATATTCTTCCTAAGATTTAGGATGGAGCCTCCAAAAGTAAGAGTGCAGCTAAGTGTGCAGATTTTGAGGGAAAAACAAGTTTTCCACTCATTCACACTGAAACATGATAAAATCTGTATTTGGATAGGCATCTAAGAATATCCTAAACCATTTAACTTTAAAGTTGTTGTTTACTGCCAATTAGCAATGACAAAGGCTAGTTCTGTCATCATCTCTATTTAGTCCATGACACCTAACCATGCCAGTCATACTCTTCTCTGATGACTGCTTTTCTGAATTTCCCTGATGATCCTACTCATTTTTGGTGGTTTCAAGCTTGCACTGCAACCTGTCTTTACTCAAACAAGCCCACCTTGTCATTTGAGTGCAATTTATAAATGTTCACAATTTTAAGAGAGAAATGAATAATGACAGTAAAATAGCAAAATTTAGAAATGCAGTTTTGTGTTCTTGAAGGTATACAAATTAAATTGAGCTTTAGATAAATATTTGATTAACGCAACTATGGGAGAAATTTGAAATAAATTGTGGAATTAGTCTGTGAGAAAGCGAAAAAGATAAAAACATGGTCCACGGATTCAGCTGCAGATGCCTGGATCTGTGAGATTTCACCTCCTTCCTTCCCTTCTCGCATACACCCCCCACAAACCAGGAACTGGGATCAATGATCGGCCCGGGGATGTGCACCTGGCCCAACCTAAACCAGATCAGAGCAGTTGAACTTTCTGGAGCGAAGATGTGACGTGTGAGCCTGGAAGCTGCCAGTGACCAGTTTCCAGCTACATAAAACAACCAGGCATGAAAGGATGAAGAGAAATGGAGAGAAGCAAAGGTGACAGAAAGCCCTGGCAGCATCCTTGAGGCCCAGCCACACCTTTTGCCTCTTAGCAAATTACTACCTTGGACCAATAGAGTCCTGGTTTCTCTTACGGTGGTTTATGTTACGTACCCTCCCAACACAGCAAACAAAACATAATATAGAAAAAGAGCTCTCCCTTATCCTCTTTGCATCTACTTAATTCAGCACTTACAGAACATGTACTCTTTATAAGATTCTAGGGTTTGCATTTTTAAGTAGCCTCACTTACAGATTAATCTAATTAGATACAAAGCTCTCTGCTCTCAAAGCGCTTATAATCCAGCAAATAATCCTGCAGCAGTTGTATTTGAGCTGATTTTTAAGATGTGTAAGGAATTCTCCAGTTGTTTGAGGCAGGCATATGCATTCAATCTAAGAAACACACATCATGCAAAGGCAGAGGCACGAGGCTGCATGATGTTTGGGAACAGCAGATAACCGTATTTCTGAGGCTTAACATATAGAGGAAAATGAAAAGAATGGAGAAACAGATAGGCATAAACTCATTAAAGACTCTGAAGGACCTGCTAAGGGATTTGGATTGATTAATCTTCCAGGTCAAGATCTCCAAAAAGGAGTTTGCACAACCCAGGCAGGGACAAGGTGGTTCCATGTTTTTATCTTTTTCTCTTTCTCAAGGAACCACCTTGTCCCTGCCTGGGTTGCGGCAAGGACAAGGGACCACCCACATGATTCATTCAGGCAAGACCAGCTACATAATTAATAGGTCCCAGTGCAAAATAAAAATACAGGGCCACTTGTTCCAAATATTTCATCATTTCAAAATTGCAACAGCAGAGCATTAAACCAAGTATGGTGCCTTTCTGTACACAACTACACAGGTTGCACACTGATAAAGCTGGCCTGCATCCTAGGAAGAAAATACTGGAACTACCTTATATTTATTTTTATCACATTATTTCCTAATTTTCAATGCTTTATAATGTACATAATTATATTTAATACATATATGTAATTCACAATTAAATGAATATGTTTAGCACATATATGTAATTTACTAATAAATGACTATTTTTAGTATATATGTGTAATTCACAGATAAATGAATATATAAATATTTGTAGAGTGTGCCTAAAATTTATAACTGATAGTACATGTAATCAATCAAGGTTAAGGACTCTGCTATCATCCTAAGATTGGGCCCAAATCCCCCGATGGAGAGAGTCTAGCTATGCTGGCGTGGAGTGCAAGGGGGAACAGGAAGAGAAGATAAAAGAGAGAGAAGAGACAGAGAGACAGTGGCAGAAGAAGGCAGAGAGAAACTCTAGCAAAGAGAGAGAATGAAATTCTAGCTCTGCTCACACTCTAATATCATTTTAAAAAGCAAAAAAAGGAGCACTTTTTAAAACTTCAGTAAACCCAAAACTATAAGAATCATCAAATCTGACCCATCAATTAGGATGTCTCTTTCTTGGATTAGAGAGGATGAATAATAAGCAGCAAGAATATTAAATATTTCTTCATTGCCCTTCTTGTATCATTTCTGCTGACCCATTGGGCTGAATAGGATTCATGGTAAATTGGAGCCAAGGCTATTCTCCCCCAAGTAAGACAATCAAAGCCATGTCAGGGATGTCCTGGTCACTCTCTCATTTCCACTTTTCAGTGCATCAGTCTGGAGCCAGTGAGGCTCCTGCTCAGTCACAGGAACTGCCTTCATGGTGTTTCCCACAGAAGCTCAGGAAGTGGGTTCGAATATTGCAGTAACTCAAAGGTCATATGATCCAGGAACTGAATCTTTAGTCTATGTTTTTTAAAAATGTTTAATATTTACTCCACTTTTAAAAAGGGAAATAAAACGTAAATGCATATTACTAAAAGAAATAAGCCAATATGAAAAGGCTACATACTAGATGATTATAATTCTATGACACTCTGGAAAAGACAAAACTATGGAGACAGTGAGAAAATCCGTGGCTGCCAGAAGTTAGTAAGAAGGAAGAGATGAATAGGCAGAGCACAGAAGATTTTTAGAGCAGTGAAACTATTCCATAAGATACTACAATAGTGGATACATGTCATTATACATTTGTTCAGACCCATAGACTTCACAATACCAAGAGCAAACCCTAACATAAACTATGAAATTAGGGTGATAATGATGTGTCAGTGTAGGTTCACGGGCTATAACAAACGTACCACCATGGTGCAGGTTGTCGATAGTGGGGAAGCTGTACATGTGGAGGGACCAGGGCATATGGGAACTCTGTATTTTCTGCTCAGTTTTGTTGTGAACCTACAACTTCTCTAAAAAAATAAAATTTATCATTTTTTAAAGCAAGATACATTTTCATAGAAAATGCCAGTGATTTTTGAAACTACCTGTGATCCCTTCCCTTTCAAGAAAACCACATTAACACTAGTTTGACACTCTTTAGTATTTTTCTAAGCCTACGCATGCACACATTTTCCTTATAAAATGGGAAAATACGAGTATTAATACACTTTCTTTTTAATGGAAATATAGTATAGGTATATGTCTATGTCAAAACATTCAAAGACACAATGAAGTGAACTTTATTGTAATCACCATGGTGGGTCCTGTGGATTCCTCCCCTCACTCATTCTCATCCCACCTACGCTGCTGGAATGATGATAAGCTAAACATTACATTCCCCAGGCTACCTCGTAGCTCACATTCTGGACGTCAATCAGATTCTGTCAATTCAGTGAACTTACATGAAATGTGGAAGATGTAACTGTGGTGGGGGCCCTTTTCCTCCCCTCTATCAGGTAGTTTTGGCTGGCTAACAAGGCCATGGCAACATGAGGTTTCCTGGCTGCCATGTACCAGTGCCCATTCTCCAGGACCCCAGATCTTGAGAAATAGCCGCTACTATTTCTTGATTCAAACTCTCTGCCTGGGATGGTAGCTATGGGATTATATTCACGAAATTGGAATTTCTGTGGTGGCTTCAAAGGAGACATCAGTGCATCACTTCTCAATTCTTCTAGGAGTCTTTTTATTCTCGGAGGCCAATCAAGAGCCTACTTAATTTAGTCCTTCTATTAATTTGGGCTGGACACAGTGGTTCATGCCTACAATCCCAGTGCTTTGGGAGGCCAAGGCAGGAGGATCTCTTGAGCCCAGGAGTCCAAGGCTGCAATGAGCTGTGATCACAACACTGCACTCCAACCTGGATGACAGAGTGAGACTTTATCTCAAAAAAGTAAAAATTGAAAACACTTAATTCTCTATATGAAATTATTTCGCACTTAAAATATTTAAAATAGTTTCTCTTTTCTACACTGAATACTAACTGACACAATTCAATCACTTTAAAATTTTTATAATAAATAATAGAGTTTCCTCCTCTGCCTATTTATTGTAACACAAACACAATCCTTTCCAATTTATTTTGTATTTAAACAGATCTACCTCTTATCTATCTATCTGCTTGTCTATCTACCAACTGTATGTCCATACAAACAAAAATGTTCTTGTGTTGCAAAATTGAATTACGCTGCACATACTAATCTGCAATTTGCTTTTTTCCCTGAGCATTTTTCTTCAATGGTACATGTAGATCTGTCTGTTATTTTTAAATAGCTGCACAATATTCCATAGTGTAGTGATAGTACAATTTATTCAGTCATATTCAAGAATTTCCCTGTTGATGATCACATGGGTTTTCCAAATGTTTGCTGTCAGAATGTTGTAATGAATATCTTTTTACACATCACCGCAAGGACTTTGATCTTATTGTTGTAAGATAAATTTCTTTAAGCAGAATTACTGGGCCAAAGAATATGAGCCTTTCAAAATTTTAATAGATACTGTCAAATTGAATTCCAACAAGCTTCTACAAATTTACACTGCCAGCACAAATGCATGAAATGGCTTATTTCCCCATTAAACTAGTGATAACTGGATAGTAAAAACTTTTTTTGCCAATCTTACAACACAAAAAAGTAGTATACCATTGTTGCCTCTAAATTGCTTTTCTTAGATTACAAGTAAAATCAATGTTTACTGGGCATCTGCATTTTATTTGCGATGATTGTCCTTTCACATCTACACTTTGCCATTTCTTTTTTCCATCTATTTGTAAGCACCTTAAGTATAGCAAAGATATTAGCCCTTTGATTCACACACATACACACATGTGCACACACACGTGGAGAGAAAGAGGAGAGGCAATATTCTTCCAGTTTGTCATGTGGTATTTGTTTCTGTTTATATTAACTTTGCCACTGCAAAATTTTTATGTAGCTATGGATAACTGTGTTGCTTAGAAAGTCTCCACGACTTTGAGATTTTACAAATATTTTCCTAAATGTTTTAATACTTTTGGTGTTTTGTTGTTTTGTATATAAAGATCTAACTCGTCAAATGTTTAGTTTTGTAGATGGTTAAAAATTAAGATGTAATTTATTTCAAGTGGATAGACAATAGTTCCAGCCCTAACTATTGTCTGAGCCATTCTTTCCTCCACTGAAATGGATTGCTATACTACGTATGTACCTGAATCTGTCGCTGAATTCTTATTTGTTTCACTGATTTATTGTCAATTACTGTTTTAATGCCATATTGATTTGATTCTAGTGGCCTTATAGATATTAAGTTCTGGTATCTAGTAAAAAAAATCCCTACTATTATTTTTCTTTTCAAAAATTTCCTGGCATTTATTACATATTTATTGTTCAAAATCAATTTCAGACTTATTTTCTTTGATTAATATAAGCTGGACATTTTATTCAAATAATAGTAAATGTATGCATTAATTTAGGAATGATTGACATTCTTGGAATGATTGAGATCTTATAATATGAAGTCTCTCATCCAGGAAGATGTCATGTCCCTCCAATTTATTCATGTCTTGTCCTTCAATAACACTCCCTTTTCCTTCATATGGTCACAAGACCATATGGTCACAAGCATGTGACTCTTCTATTAAGTTTTTCCTTGAGAGATTGACAGTTCTGTAGAATATAACAAGCTAGCCTGGGCTCAGGGCTCCTTTCCTTGAGCTGAACTCTGCAAAAACCGCCAAAGTGAGAAGGATCCCAATACAAAAAAAGTAGGGAGAAATACTTGGGAAGAACAGAGGTGACAGAACACCAATGTGATAGAAAAAAGGGTTAGGGCAAAAGGAAAGCAGGTCCTACAACTGGGGAAGGGACTGGGAAACCACTTTCTAACTGGGCCTTTTATTGTCTTTCCCACATTGCCCTGGAGGATTATTATTCATTCTATCAAAGTGGGTTGATGAGAAAAACTGCATCCCAGCCCAGCACTAGCACCAGCCTGAGTCACATCAGGGAGACTAGCTGGGGTGAAATGCTCATAACAAGAAGTTCACAGAGTTTGGCCAATTACTGAGCATCCTCTTCTCCTCCCTTCCTCTCTTACCTCACCCATATAAGAATCAGTCACAACAGAGGAAGACATTATCTGGAAAACTGAAATTCTTGGGGCAGAGGTGTTAGGTAGGTAGGGGGTCCCAAAGGACAGGGCTGCCTGGTGGCAGAAATGAAGTAAACAAATAATTGAGACCTTGTTACAACACTAGAAGCTCTCCACACTGAGTCCTACTCTGTTCCCACTCCCAAACTCACCTAGAGGAGAACAAGCTGGAGTAAAGTACATATGACCATCAAGGTACAGATGACCTGTCAAGGTAGTTGATAATTCTAAAGGAGTATGTGTTTACACAGAAAAGAGCTAATATAGCAGACCTGAGGCTGCTACCATTAGAAACGCCTATCTGCAAGCCTACACTTTCCCTTTTGCTGTAAGAAAATGCAAGGGTGCTCTAAAAAAAATAAAATAAAATATAAAATAAAAAAACCATAGAGCAGGCATCATACTTAATCTCGACTTATTGAAATCATTCCTCTCGACATTAGAAACATGAAATGGATGTCTACAGTTACCATTTTCTTTTAAGTGAAGATGCTAGACAGTAGAATGAAACAAAAAATGATTTAGGAGTCCATAGTGACAAAAACAACTGAAAGAATAAATGAGGAGAAAATAAAACTTTTCACTTAAAAGTAGAAGTAATGGTGGAAATAGAAAGTGACCATTTGATAAAGTATCATAGTAATAATTAATCTATCCAAAAAACATAGATAGATGCCACAACTAGTGAGTGAAAGTCTGATGGGAAATGATATATTCACCTAGTCTTAAAGTATCTCCTTACTACATTAATATTAATTACAAGAAGTAAGTTTCAATGGAGAAAAGCAGATAACATCACTTTAATCAAACGATCAAGTAATGAGAAAAGTCAAAATTGTGTCCTTCTTGATAGAACACAATGAGAAGAAAACAGTCCCAAATCTGTGATATTTCTGCTGAAAATTCATAACCTGAATCTAATCATTAGAAGATTGGCCGGGCGCGGTGGCTCAAGCCTGTAATCCCAGCACTTTGGGAGGCCGAGACGGGCGGATCACGAGGTCAGGAGATCAAGACCATCCTGGCTAACACGGTGAAACCCCGTCTCTACTAAAAAATACAAAAAAAAAACTAGCCGGGCGAGGTGGCGGGCGCCTGTAGTCCCAGCTACTCGGGGGGCTGAGGCAGGAGAATGGCGGGAACCCGGGAGGCAGAGCTTGCAGTGAGCCGAGATCTGGCCACTGCACTCCAGCCTTGGCGACAGAGCGAGACTCCGTCTCAAAAAAAAAAAAAAAAAAAAAAGAAGACATCAGACAAATCTGAACAGAGGAATACTCTGGTTACAGCCTTCTGGTGTTAAAGTTTTGAGAGTTAAAGAAAGACTGGAAAGGATGAGGAAATGCTCTAGAAATCAAAGGTGACTGAAGAAACCTGACAACTAAATGCAGTGTGTAATCCTGGTTTGTATCTTTTTGCTATAAAGGACATGATTGGGACAATTGGTGAAAGTTGAATGGGATATGCAAATTAGATAATGGTGATATTTCAGGGTTAATTTCCTGATTTTGATGGTTGTATTGGGGTCATGTAGGAGAAGGTCTTTGTTTGCTTGAATTACACACTAAAGTATTTTAGTGTGTAAGGGGATGATGGGGCATCATGTCAACAACTTACTCTTAAATGATTCATAGAAAATATTTTATGTAAAGTTCCAAGATAGCCACAGCTAACCTATGGAATTAGAAGTCAAAATAATGCTAACCTTCAGCTGGAGAAATTGTGACTGGGAAGTGGATGAGGGGCTTATCTGATGTCTTTTAATGATTAGATCAAGTTATGAATTTTGGGCAGAAATATCACATAATTAGGGCTGTATTCTTCTCATTACTAGAATTACTAGATCTGGGTAATGGTTCCACAAGTATGTTTGCCTTGGGAAAATTCACCAGGCTATATACTTGTGATTTCTGCATTTTTCTTATGTATGTTACACTTCAATTTAAAAACAAAAGAGGTCCTTGCCTCCTAAACATCAATAAATCAGCACGTGTTAACCAAACACACACACGCACACACACACACACACACACACACACAGAGCAGAAATCTCCCTATCAAGAAGTGATTGTGCTGTAACATTTTCAACATCTTTGAGGAAAATTCACCAACACGTGTACTGCTTCCTATTATGGAGACAGTATTTGAATTACTTGTATCTTGTTGAAAAATTCAGAGATCTGTAGTGGTATGCAATTGTTAGACCTCTCCTGAAGCTACTTGATCCCCTATCTATCCCATGTATTCTTAATAATCTTTTAATTTCCATTTTCCTGCCTGCTTTATTCCCAGAAGCATAGTGCTGAAATAAATGTGGACTCTGTCTCTGGACATTCCCTCCTTTCTCTAAGGAGCAAGCAACCTCACATTTGTAACAGGCCATTCTGTGAGCAGATTTATGGTCTAACAACTCCTTGCTCTTTAAGTATTTTTCCATCCTCAACAGAATCCAAAGCATTTCTTAACTGCTGCTTCCTTCTGTAGAATTAATTAATTCATCAAATATTTATTGAGAACATACTAAGAATCCATACCATTCTAGAAACTAAGAATACAGTCGGGAACAATGTCTACTTTCATGGAATTTACAGTCTAGTGGAGAAGCCAAACTGTAAAGAAACAACAATATTTTTTAGATAGTAATATTTGGTTAGAAAACAATAACAGGATTCTGATCTGAGACAGAATGATGTAGAAGCCAGCCAGTCACATGAGGCTCTGAAGAAAGAGTGCTTCGGGCGCAGAGAACGTATGCAAAGGCTTTGAGACGGAAGCAAAGCAAGCATATTGAAACTCACTGCTATACAAGTTCCAGGTGACCGTGATTTTGTCTGATGTGGGTATGTTTCTGGTTTTACTGCTTATCCAAAGCATCAAAAGCTAGTGCCTGTCATATCACAGTCATTCAATATATATTTGTGGAAGAAATGATCAGACAAAATGGCAGGGGGGCTGGAATTCAGAGAGTGAGAGAGAAGCGTGACGATACAGAAGGAGCACGGGTCCGAAAACACAGGGCCATGAGGGTCAGGTAAAGGGTTTGGAATTTATACAAATGGCAGTGGGAAACTTTTGCAGGTTTTTCATCAGGAAGAGACTTGATCTTACTTACATTTGAAAAGATCATTCTCCTTGTTTAATGGAAATGGGGAAGCCTGAGTGGAAACCCTTCCCCTTTGAACCCAGCTTCCCAGCAAAGGGCCTATAGACTCCAACTTAATGCTGCATGGTTAGTGCTTCCAGGCTTTACTCTCAGGAGTCCAGCAGCAACCCTTGTGTCCTGGACTCAGCTCCTCCCCAGCCACCACTGTTCCTCAGATTGAGAGTTTCCAGGCCCAAAGCAACTTGGGCTATTCAATGATACAAAAACCTTTCCTTCCTCTTCTTTTCCTCAAAGGCGTGATCTGATGTGCTTCCTCTAGTGCCCCACCTCCTTTCTCTCCACGCCTCCTCTGTTCTTTGAAGGGAGCCCTGTTGCTGGGTTTTGAAAGCTACAGCTAGCTGCCCCTACAGATCCTGTTCCTCTTTTTTTATTTATTTATTTTTAATATTTTGAGATAGAGTCTCACTCTGTCACCCATACTGGAGTGCAGTGATGCAAACTTGGCTCCCCGCAACCTCCAACTCCCAGATTTAAGTGATCCTCATGCCTCAGCCTCCTGAGGAGCTGGGATTACAGGCATGCACCACCATGTGGCTAATTTTTTTATTTTTTAGTAGAGATGGAGTTTTGCCATATTGCCCAGGCTGGTCTCGAACTCCTGGCCTCAAGTGATCCACCTGCCTCGGCCTCCCAAAGTCCTGGGATTACAGGCATGAGCCACCGCACCCGGCCAGATCCTGCTCCTCTTACCCTTTGTAGGGCCAATGTGGTCGGATCACAGTATCTTCCTTTTCGTTTCCATTTCCTGTTCTTTTAAGGTAGAATAAGGCCTTTTAAGTAGATTTTTATCCTCCATGTGTTTCTGATGTCCTCCTAAAAATCTGAATGAGACTTTTCTGAGTACATGCGAAATTCTGAAGCTTCCTTACCCTCTCGCTGACTCTTCCGTGAGCCTCTGAATCAACCTGTTTCCTGTAGCCACAACATTCTAGGTATAGGCCTTTCAAATTCTCCCCTTATGCTTTAACTTTGTGATAATTTCTACGACTTTTTTTTCAGCCCAAGCTGACACATTCTCCCCATACAATCGGGTGTCCCTTCTTCATTATCTACCCATCGATGGATCCCTTCACCACACTGAGGCTCTGACCCAGAGCCTGGGTAATTGAAATCATGATCACTAACAATCATATTAGTCATAAAGTATAGATAGCATGCAATGAGCACTAGCTTGTGCAGTGAAATGGGCCCTATATTATCCCCCATTTAAAAGATGAGGAAACCTGAAGAATGCAGCATATAGTCATTTACCTAAGATCATCCAGCCGTTATAAGATGAAACCAGGACCTGAACTCAGTTAGTCTGGTTATCTTAACCCTTGAGGGTGAGATGGAGCAGGGACCCCACTTAGAAGCCTGCCAGCCCACATCCCTCACCCATGCATGGAAATAAAGGAAAATCTTGAGCTTCTTCAAGGGAAATTCCAGGTACCTAGCTAGCCTAGAGAAGTAAATAAGCCACTTGATAAGCGAGAAGGTAATAGTAGCTACAAGCAATAGCCAAGGAAATTAGAATCACAGGATGTTTGGTTCCCCTATAGAAACTAAAAATAACATCCTAATATATGTTCCTGAGTTGTTTTTCAGAAACCCAACCCCCCACCAAATGCCATTATCTGAGATCTCTGTGCCAGTGGATGGAAAATGCTGTCTTCCTCAGATGACCAAAGATAGTGGGGAACTGAGGACTGAACACTGACTGCTGTTCTTCGTTCTAAATTTCTTCCTGAGAGGCCTGAAGAAACTCACGCCCACAGGCCAGAGCTCAATATTTCTGTGGACCCCAAGTTTTTAGACAAACCTTAACCAATCACATATCAGAAAATTCTTTAATCCACCTATGATCTGTGGCCCTCCCAACTTGAGATGTCCCCCTTTACGGAGGCCAAACCACCGTATGGCCTCCATGTGTTGATTTATGACTTTGCCTGTAATCTCTGCCTCCCTGCCTTTAAAAACCCTTCCATGTAAGTCATCAGGATGTTTGGGTCTTAGATTCTCCTTGTCTGGCATCTTGCAATAAAGGCTTCACTTTCTCCCACTGCAAATCCTGTTGTCAGCATTTGACTTTGCTGCACCAAATGGGCAGACCCAAGTTCGGTTGAGTAACAGGGTGGAGAGGAAAGGTAGACTTTAAGAAACTGCAAATGAAGCATATAAATGTACAGATTATGCCTTCGAAGTCCCTCTTTGACCCCAAACATGAGTAAAGCATAGAGAAGAATAGGATCTATTTCTGACTTTCAGATCCAGGCATCAACAATACAAAGGCCAAAGATTCCATGTATCAGGGCACAGTTTGTTTTGAAATGAGCCTGCCCCAGCTCCTGGAGAACTTTGACAAGTCTGCCCTGATTCTAAAAGGAAACCCACCCCTGATGAGGAAAGACTCTTTGTGCTATTTATGAGAGACTGCCCACTACACTGTTACTCCTCTTAGAAGTCTGAAATCCTGCCCAGGCTCCACTCTGGCTGTTTGCAGGTGAGAATCTCTCCATGGAGGAGCTTTCCTCTGTCTTCAAGGTACTCTTAGAGTTTTGAGGAAACAATATCACCTCTTTGCCTGTTTAGAATAAACTGAGAAATAAATACTTGAATAAAAATCACATCAGCCTTGTGGCTAGCAATGCTTGATTTGAAGGACCCAGCTCAAATCTCAAGTGAACATGGCCTTCCTGAAACTTTCTCCCCTGAAGATCTATGCTTCAGGACAGAACTGCAATGAGAATCTCCACTTGCTTCATACCTAGTGAAGAGTGAAATGTCCCAGAGCCCCAGAGATAGCTGTCATGCGTAGGCGACCTTGGACCTCTTTGCTGGAAACCGATGAATATCAGACGTGGGACATGGCACTAGTCTCAAGGAGAGGAGCCAGACAGAGGAAAGCAAAGCTTCCCAGACTATAACCCTCTCCAAAAGAACCCAAGACCTAATCTTGTCTGATGCTGCTGCTATTGTTAACTGTGTCTTCCCCAGCATTCTGAGTCATCCCTTTAAGAGAGACATAAAGACACAACTACGAAAAAGTGCACCTGAGAAAGTCTGTGACAATCAGCAGAAATTGGTGGAGGTGGGGAGTGTGTTAGTCCATTTTGCATTGCCATAAAGGAATACCTGAGACTGGGTAATTTATAAAGAAAAGGGGCTCAATTGGCTTCAGTTCTTCAGGCTGTACAGGAAGCATGGTGCTGGCATCTGCTTCTAGCAAGGGCCTAAGAAAGCGTACAATCATGGTGGAAGGTGAAGGAGTGCCAGTGTGTCACATGGCAAGAGCAGGGACGAGAGAGGGAAGGGAGAGATCACAGGGTCTTTTAAACAACCAGATCTTTTATGACCAAACTGAGCGAACCCACTCATCACTAAGGGGATGGCACTAAATCACTCATGAGGGATCTGCCCCCATTATCCAAACATCTCCCACCAGGCCCCACCTCCAACATTGGGAACCATATTTCAACATGAGATTTTGAAGGGACAAACATCCAAACTGTTTCAGGGGATCATTTCAAAGGGGAGTTGAAAGAGGCTAATCCTGGGGCTGAAATACTTGAAATTCTTAGTATTACCTAAGTCCATCAGCCAGCTTGCAAAGATTCCTAGGGAAATTGTGGCCAGGTAGGCAGAAAGGAGACAAAGAGAATGTACCCCTCATACTGTATTTGAATAAATAGTGAGACTGAAAAGTACTAAAATATAAAAGAAAATTATCTAAAGCATGCAAAAGATGTATGTCAAAAACTTTAAAGATTAATCACAGGAAAATGTAGAAAACTTTAGACAGTAACTATATTAAACTTTTAAGTATATTGAAGAAAAGAGAATTGATGAAAAATCATTGGAAAAAAAACATACTAAATCTGAGAAAGAATTTAAGGAAACTCAAAAAGCATCACAGAATTTTCAATGGCATTAGAAAAAGTGAGGATCCCAATATGCAAAGCAGAAAATAAATCAGTAATATGGAAGAGAGATTTGAAAAAAATAAAATTTAAAATATAAGGATCAGGACATGGAGAAAAGTGACCTGAGGGATGATAAATAAGAAATCAAAAACCAATAGAAATTTCACCTAATGAATATTGGTCAGCCTTAAGAAAGAAAATGGAACAAATTAAACAACAACAACAAAATATGACTTAGATTTCTTGAATCTTCAAATAGAAAGGATTTAAAAAGTTACAGATAATTCTAATTTATAATGACCACATTCTAATGATGAGGGCAGAATGCTGGAAAATACTCCTGTATTCCTTAGTTAATACAATAAAGCACAATAAACCATGGTAGGTGTATGGATAAAGGCAAATGAAAATATTGGCAGAACTATAGTTGGACACATGCTGTCTTTTTTAGGAGAAAAAGTCTGGCTCATTTGCTCTTAGACAGACATAAAGGCAGCAGCTCTCAGCTTTGGCAGAACACTGGAATCACTTAAAGAGCTTTAAAAACATGGATGGTTGGGTCTCACCTCCAGGAAATCAGATTTAATAGGCCTGGGGTGTAGCCTGGTGATTCTAAGCCATGAATGGGACCCTCTGCTCTGCACTGGCCCTTGTGCTGATGAAAGCAGAGTGAAGAAAGAAGGGAAATACAGGACCCTTGGGGTGAGAGAGCCAGGTATGCAGGACAAAAAGACCTCAGAACCAAAGTCAGGGAAATGTCAGGTGTAATCCCAGGAGGAACCTTTGGGACCTGCAGTTGGGCCTCAGGGTCACCACTAGGGCTTGGTGAACTCTTCCCTGTGCACTTCGTATGTCAGCGTCCGCCAGTCAGGGACATTAGGACTGAAGGCCGCACCAACATAGATGGCATTAATGTCATCTGGCCGTCTAATCTAACCTAATATCTAATTTCACAAAGTCCCACATGTTCACATCTTCAATATCTCCCACCCAGGACTGGTTTGTGTCAAAGCTCTCACTGAAGGGATTCTGCTCCTGCCCCAGGATGATGCCTGCCTCTGTCCCCACAGTGTATCCCTTCTTCAGACTCCTCCTCACCATGGGCTTCCCATTCACCCAGAACTCCATGATCCCTGAGGCCGACTCCAGTTTAAACAGAGGTACACGGTGCAGAATTCTTAGGAGACTTTAAAATTATCCCAGTTCCACCCACGGATGTGCTGTAGCCTCCAGTCTTTTCCTTAGAGAGGAGGATTCATTATCTAGTCCTCACAGCATAACCAAAAAAGGCTATGTTCACAGGTCAGGTGCATATAGACATGGAGACCCACAATAAAGGTCTTGAGTGCCTTCTTTAGCTCTGCACTCAGGATCACAAAGGAATTGTCTGACTCTGGCAAAACACAAAACCCTTTTTGTTCACATCTGTAGGATAGAAAGCAGAGAGAGAAAAGGTCATCGGTTAAGCTTGCCAGGCCACAAAGATGTATTCCTCGCAACATACAGAGAGATTGGACTTAGAAACCACAGCCTGAACTCTGCCCCAGACCACAACCTCTCACCCGTGCTGGCCCTTTTCCCTAACCTGGCTTTGCACAGGCATATTCGCAGGACAAGATCTTAGCCATCAGTGGAAGCAGTGCCTCCCTGTCTGAGGGAAAGCACTGGGAGGCTGATGAAAACCAGGAAACATGGAAAACTCCATGTTTAGAGACCAGGAAACTCCAGGTTCCCTCCCTGCTTTTGGTGTGCCTGGAATTCTGATCATTCTCTTGAAAAAAGTATCAGTGGCTGAGATTCTGGGTTTGGACATCTGAGATCCCTCTGTTTCAAGTCTGCCCCACCTTGACCTCATATGTGCAGCAGTCAGGATGTCTCAGCTGGTAAATGATTTTCCAAAATTGCCCCCTTGGAGCCATGAATCAAAGCTCTAAGAGCAAAGAGAGCAAGATAAATCACAAAATGAGAGATCAATATGGGTTATTTATTAGAGAATGCGCGATGCCTGCTGGTGCTCCAACAACTCTGTGTGGCATCGCCTGGTGAATTAGGACAGTCACATTTTGAGAATCCATTCCAGGGAAATGATGTAAAATATTGGGAGGGGGAGCTTTTTTCACAAAGACAACCACTTAACATTACTTAGGATAGCAAACAGAAAATTGGGGCATGTTTAAGTAAACTGTATATGTTCTACATCCACCAAATACAATAGATAGCCATTTAAATGTCAGTGGTGAATCTTATGATATAACATGTAAATAAAAATGCTTTTGATAAAAGAAAAAATAACAGACTTGTATATACACTATTTTTAAAAGAAGTGACTATTTTAGAAAAAAAGTATAAGGAATGCTTCCAGACAATATGTTCTTATTATAATAATGGAATTATGGAGGATTTTTTTTCCTTACTAACTTTTCATAATGTGGTTGTATCCATTCTAAAATGAAGTGTGCGTGTGTGAGTGTGTGTGTGTCTGTGTATGTGTGTGTGTGTGTGTAATTAAGAAGCAAGGAAAGAGGGAATGAAGATCCCATTTTATGAATAAGACACCCAGTCTCACTGTGGTTACTTGGCTTTATGCCCAGAATGCTTAAAACAGAACAATATCAGCTAGACATCCTGAGCTATATATACATTTAGGTACCAAAGAATTTCACAATACATTAATTCCCATATAAGACATCATTTCATGTAAAAAGAATCTGGAGCTTATTCATCATGATCTCATCATGAGTTTTCCCATTGATATCCAATGAGAAATTGATAATAGAGGCTGTTTCTCCATTGACTAGGAGAACCAACTAACATATGGGTAGCATATTCTAAACACGCAAGAAAAAAAGGACTATTACAAATGGTGGTACATTTCTGGACTAGTTTTTTTAATGATGTATAGTTTAAAAATTTTTAATATCCTTTTACAAACTTTTTGCATCTATTTTTTTAATTATAACACTGGCTTAAAGTAATTGCTCCAAAAGCTTTTGTTCTCTCATTCTAACCATTTGCCCAATAAAAGGTAAATGTATAATTTAAACAAAAATAAATCGTATAGGTGAAAGGATTGGTACAAAGAAGGAAGAAGACATTTTTCCGATACCAAATTGCCTTCTTGTTAGTGTCTGGGCTCCTTAGGTGAGTTAAAAGAATGCAGCTACCAATGCAATAGGCGAACACTGGGAATTTCATTGATTTCATGGAGCCCACTACATTATAGGAACTACCTCTAAAATGGATATGCTGTAAAGAAGGCCTAAAATTGAAAAAGAGAGAGAGCGGCAGAGAGAAATAGAGATGGAGAGAGCAAGAGCTAAAGCAAAAGAAAGAAAAGTGCGCGAGAGAGAATGAAAGACCTTCCCACAAACCATTTTACAACCCACCCCTGGCTCCAGCAACCTGCCAGTGCAGCTCTGTAACTGCTTGCAGCATATCACAGAGCATTCAGTGAACTTTATCAGGAGAGAAGTGTAACAAGCTTGCAATGCAACCTTTACCCTTCCCTCAGCTATGTTTGTTTGGAAAGCCTCTTCTCTCTTCCTCCTACATCTGTGATGCTCTGATAAAAATACTTAAGGATTTCAGCTTTTCAAATATCTTGGCACTTTGGTTTCTCCACACTACAGAGATACAAAGTATCAACTGGGGAAAAAGGAAAATACAAATACAATATTTGTCATCACAGTGAGGCTTTACTGAATAAATAGGAACACACTAAATACAGGGCTGTCGCTTTATTTAATCCTAGAGCTATGACTCCAAACTCCAGTGTTGAAATGGAGTTTGGTATGCTCTCCTGACTCAAACTGAAACCACTATAGCATAAGAAAATTAAGAAACAAGGGGCATACCAGTCAGAAATAACCACATGAACAGTTAGGGACCACAGCTGTGACTCTGCAATCTTTTCTAAACCATCACTCACCCTAGAAGAGTGGCACCTAGAAGAGTGGCTGTTGGAGACATGGCTATACACTGTAATCATTAAGGAGGTTTAAAAGTAATGATGCCTGAGTCTCACCACCAGATAATCCAACATAATTATCTGATTATGGCCTAAGCAACTGGATTTTTGAAAGTTCTCCAGGTGGTTCCAATATTCGTATCCAAAGTTGAGAATTGCTGGCCTAGAGAGTCCCTTGTATGACTCTATGTGTTTGGTGAATGCCAGTAGGATGTGAAGTTACATCTAAGGGTGTGCATGACTATAGAAGAGATGGAGGTCAGAGAAGAACTTTGACAATATGGCACAATTGTATTCATGCTAAGACTGAATAGGATTTCTATGTGCAAGCCATTCTCCTAAGCACATAAGAACAAAATAAAAAGTAGGGAGATTGCCAGTGGATCTGCAATGGTAGCTAACACTGAATATACGGCATCCTGGAATGACTTCGCCATAAGAAAAAACACACATCCCCACACCCTCCCTCTTGCGCTAGGGGTATAAGTGTAGGGTGTAAGCTTCTGTTGCATGTAGCAGTAGAATACAGTGGTTAGAAGCATAGAGCTGAGTAGCCAGACTGCCTAGGTTCAAATCATAGCTCTGAGAAAGTTAATTAACCTCTCCAAACTTCAGTTTTCTCATCTGTAAAATGAGGACTATAAAATATTACATAACTCATAGTATTGTCATTAAACAAGTGAATATATTTAAAAGACTTACAACAGTACCTGGCATGGTAAGAGCTCAGTAAGTGTAAGAAGTTTTTGTTTTTGTTTTTGTTTTGTTCTAAGATTGTGTGTGATCTTCCCTGTGTGATTAAGTAATTATCATCCTGGGGGCAGTGATGAGACTTTGGAGATCACTTATCTGTGTGTATAAAGGGCATAGGACAGAAGGGTCCACACTGAGTGAGGCCTGAAAGAATGCACCAGAAGTAGGCCAAGGGGATGACCTGGGTACAGAGGCACTAGATGCTTCTTTAAAGGTGACCACCTGCCTGCAAGCTTAGTGGGAGCCAGGCATGTCCCTGAGGTAAGAAATCTGAGCTGTCAGGAAAACACTACAGTGATAGCTCTAAAAGCACATGGTACAAAAGGGCTTGTGCTCTTGCATATTCCTGAGCGCTAACCCCAGAGGATCTACTCTAGGAGGACTGGGGTCAATGAATCTATACTCAAACACCCAGATGAAAATGATGCCTGTAATCAGCAGACTATAAGTGATCACTGGGCCAGGTGATCCAGGAAATTTGAGCTAGGAGTCTGCGTTTTCTGAAGGAAAAGGCTAACAAGCCCACTTAACCTACGTTCTAGTACAGAAGAAATGAAAAGATGCATAGATGAAATAGAGACAGGGAGCTGAAGAGAATGAATCCAGGCAAGTATGACAACCCATCTGAGACTAGTGGGCAGTTGTCCTAGGATAAAACTACCTAGAAATCAAAGCAGTGCTTCTCTTTACCCTGGGATTCTAGTGGTCAGAAATCCATACTTTGGAAATCTGATCTAGGTGGTGGTGGTGGTTAACCATCTAGAGCCATTTGCTTCCTTTGTCAATCTTTGCTTCCCTGGGGCACATCAAACTTGACGATAGTGACAGCATGGGGGAGAATATCACAGATTTAACATTCTACTTACTTTGTCAGCTGGGACTCCAAATCCATTTCCATCAGATCCTGGTCTCACTTTTGAGGCAGCCTGTAGTCTCTTCTCCGGGGCCTGAATAGACCAGGTCTTATCACAGAGGTGGCTTCTCATCCACTCACCTGGCCTGATATGTAGCCCATTCTTAAGACTGCTCTCTCCATGACCATCTCTTTTTGTAAAGTGTGCAAGGCTTGTTGCCTGGCCAGTGAGCTAATATTTTTTTCTGACACAGGGAGATTTTAGGTTTCTGATCTGCACGTCACTATATTGCATCCCACACTAAGTCGCTTACATTAGGGTCAGGCCTGGCCCTAACCCTTATACCAACGTGGCTATTTTCAGCTCCAAAAAGAAAGTGTTCTATCAAGTAGCAGCCTCCAACATCTCTGATTCATACTATTGGTCTACTTTCTCTTATTTGGCCTGTAAATGCACCACAATATCTCTTCAAGCACTAGGCCACCATCCCTCTTTCACCTCCTTTCTATTATCAGTTTTATAGACCATTTGTCCCTATGTCTTTTTAACTCATTCCCTGAGGCCTGATTCTACTTCTGGAAAAATCAGATCCATGGTCCCTACTCTATCAGAAAACCAGTGCTGATGGCATGGCTTTATTAGCATCAGCTAGAAGTGGCCACGGTGGATGCTTGATCTTACTCTCCACTTACTGCAAAAAAAAAAAAGCATTGCTTAGAACCAACATGCCCAAATCAGAATCATCTTTGGCAGATGTCATCTAACATTTAATTGGATTACATCTAATAGCTCTGTATGGTACGACAATTCACCAGTTACCTGGAAATACATTTTCCAACAAGATTACATTGATGTATCCACCAGTACGCTAAATTACTTAAATTTAAACATCCTACGAATGCTTTGTTAAGATTTGTTAATGTTCTCTGAATGCAAATACCAGGTGTTAAAATTTTCCTGGCTCAAATTATTAAGGCCAGAGGCTGTCTACTACACTATGTATAGTAAGATGCAAGCAATTGAATTCTGAAGAAAATATTAGCTCAACCCACATCCCTGGGGAGTTGGGATGGCCTTTTATAATTAAGACATATCTGGATTATTTAACTAGAAAAGAGTATCCATCCTCTCTTCTGCTTAGCTGAATGTGAGGATGGATGGATCTGCCCTAATTGGACAACAGAGAATATTTGCACTCTCCTTTTTGTCTGAGAATGTATCCTTAACTTCTGTGCTTACAAATGGTTATCAAAAGTCAATTAGAGAAGTCAATATTCATATAAATAACGGCTTCAAAGATTTGTTATTCATCCTTCTAACATTCCAAACTTAATTCTTAGCAAATGAGAAACTTCAGCTGCTGCCAACGGAGATAAATTCTAGCAAGTTGTATTTTTATGGCGTATAATGAATCTACGTTTACGGATATAATACAAAATGGCTTAATAAGAAGAAGAGCAGAAAACTGTTATAAGAGCTTACTACGTGCCAGGCACTGTAGTAAGTGCTTTGCTTGCATGATTTTCTTTGATTCTTATTGCAATCCTTTGAGCTACTTACTATTATTTCTCCTGCTTTGTAGGTAAGAAAACTGAGACATAAAGAGGTTATATTACCTAAGGTCACATAGCTAGTAAGTTGTAAAGCCGGGATTTGAACTTAGGCAGTCTGATTCCAGAACCTCTGGGCTTAACTAGTTTACCATATGCCTTCCCTAGGTAACCATTTGATATGCAGGAAGCCCCATAATTCATTCCTGGCTGTGGTCTTTATGGAGTAACTTCTACTGGTCACTTAGTACTGAAAGACCGTGTTGAAGGACACTTCTGGAGGAAGCCAGCCGCTGTCATCTTTGAGTGGTCTGTTTCTACAAAGAACCGGAACCAACTGGGGCAAGTGCATTCTAGTCACTGAACCTGGCATCAGATTCATGGATCTCAATGATCTTTAGTTTTTGCTCCCAAATTGGAATAACGATAGAATGAGAGTATTAAAACCCCCACAACTGGCCATACATGAATGGCCAGCTGTCTCAAAAGAGGGATGTGCTTGTCAGAGGGAATCCCTTCAGGGGACTCTCGGGGACAGGTTGAAGTGTCATGGATATGTTGTGTAATGGGCAGTGTAAAGTTACAGGGACTTGGTTTCAAAGGCCCTTAGAGAAGTTAGTCACAACCTCTACAGCAACCATCAGAAAACAGCTTGGACTTGCTCAAGTAAACACGGGCTTTATTGGCTTATGGACCTGGGCAGTCCAGGTATAGATCTGGTTCCGGAAAAGGCTGATTCAGAGACTCCATGTGGTCAAGGCTCTGTTGTTTGTCAATCCCTTGGCTCCTCCACTTCCAGTTTGGCTTCTGTCCTCAGTCTCTCTCCATGTGGCAAACAAAATGGCTACTGGTGGTCCCAGGTTCATGTCTTCTCAGCTTGGAAATCCAGCAGCAAGAAGATGTCTCACTCCTAAAGGCCGTAACTCAATCCTTGGAAAGGCTATAATTGGTCCTGCTGGGAACACATAACTATCCAACTATCCTCCAGATAGGGAGCTAGGGAGATGGGAGATGGGCTACTCTGACAGGACACCCTGTGGTTCATGTCCACTCTTGTGGCCTGGGTATATTGGGAATGAGGGGTTGAAGAAAGAATTCACAGCCCCACAAGGTTCATGTGCAAAAGGGGAGGAGTTTCCCAGAAGAGCCATAAAATTAAGAAAGCACTGCGAGCAAACAAAAACTATTGTTATGTAAGTTCTTGGCAGTAACAACATATTTATACCTAGTGCCTCATTTTGCTCTGGAAAAAAAGCAGACCTTCTCTGCTAGGGCAATTCTAACGGCCTTTCCAGTGTGCTTTGAGAAAAATGGAGGAACTGTGCAGTATTGCAGGGCTTCCCATTTCAGGAGACCTGGGTCCAGCAGTTCCATGGCATGATCATGAGCACTCTGGACCCAAACCAGAGACCTGGCCAATGTCCTGATTCTGAGACTGAAGAGCCCTGTGAATGTGGGCAATGCCCTCCTGCTTTCTGGGGGTCCTGGGCGGGGAATGAAATAGAAGACCAGCACTTCCTTCTCAGTTCTTGCCTTGTGACATTTTTTAAAACATCATTTCTCCTTTCTGGGTGTCAGTTTTTTCATCTATGTGAGGGTAAGACATTACCTCCAAGATCTGTCCAACTTAAAAAGAAATAAAAATGAAAACAAAACACCTCAAATTCTGATTCTTTTGGACAAAGTTTCCCAGCATAGTTAACGAGCTCCCAGACCAGACACTTTACCCCCATTCTCAGGTGCTGAGGAGGGTGGAGCAGGCCTGCAATGCATACAGGGGAACAAAGGCCCAGAGACAGCCACATGGGAACCAGGCAGTGTGAAAAACCGGGAGGTACTAGAGACAGAGACATGGGGCGCATGCGGTGTAAAAAACTGGGAGGTACCATCAGGACCATAGCTGGGGTTTGATGAACACTTCACCTTGCACTTCATACTTCAGTGCCCCCCAGTCCAGGACATTAGGACTGAAGGGCCCGCCAAGATAGACAGTGCTAATCTCATCTGGTGACAGCACAAAGTCCCACATGTTCACATTTCCAATGTCTCCCACCAGGGACTGCTGTGTTTCAAAGCTCCCACCGAAGGAATCCTGCTCCTGCCCCAAGATGATGCTTGCATATTCCCCCACAGTGTATCCCCTCTTCAGACTCTTCCTTACCCTGGGCTTTCCATTCACCCAGAACTCCACGATCCCCGAGGCGGACTCCCAGCTTGTACAAATGTGTACTGGAGCTACTGTGACTTCAGGAACTTCGAATAATATTTCAGATCCACCCACTGTAAAACTGTATCCTATATCCTTAGACCAAAATATAAGAATCTCATTACTTTGTCTCTTGGTGGCATAAGAGAAAATACTGTACCCACGGGTTGAGGACAGTTCTGTGTAGAAGTGGAGGCACACAGTGAAGGCTTTGAGAGGCTTCGTTAACCGTGCTTTGAGGGTTACATAGGAATTATCCGACTCTTTGGGAAACACAAAAGCCTTCATCGACATGTCTGTGAGCCAGAAAAACAAGCAAATATGAGAGATTTCTCAGATCACAAAGATCTAACCCCTCACTTACGTATAGAGTTTAAAGTTGAGAAACAGACTGACCCCTTCTGCAGTTACACACACACATCACACACACACACACACATCATGATGGGTGCTCCACTGTTCTGTTCATACAGTCTTAGACCCCATCCCCATACCTCAGATCAAATCTCTCCCATAGCCTGGGGTGGCCCTTACCTGTCTGGCCAAAAGCATGAGAGAGGCTGGTCAAGACCAAGAAACACAACAGCTTCTCCATGGTCACGCCCTGCTGCCAGTGATACAAGGACTTGAATTCACTCCTTTGGAAAAGATGTATTCCGCTGAAAGTTCAGGGGCTAGAAGTCCTAGATCTCTTGCCTCAGAGCTATCCCCTCCTGCCTGGATTTATATCCAAAGCAGTAAGGGAGTTTGTGCCACTTGGTAAATAATTTTCCATCATTGCCTGTTGGGGCAAGTGTCAGAGCTTCGGGAAGAGGAGAAGCAAAATTATTCCAGAACAGAGAAATCAATGTGGGTTATTTATTACAAACTCCTATGACTACTGAATTACCAATTCTTTGTGACAGGAAAAATGAAGAAATCTCCCAGGGTTCCACTTTGGCTATCTATCCTGAGAAAATAATGGGAAATAGTAACATATTAAATGAGTGGTCATCTGGGTGCACATGGTAGCTGCCTCTCCAACACCCACTTCAGCCCAAGTCATAGAGTTTGACGAAGGAAAGCTGACAGCTTCTGGATATGGATATTTTCACTAACCTCTTTCAGAATTTGCTTATTTACAGATTGGGAAATGAGGAAAACAAATATGCCCTTCCCTGAGTCATGGACACATTTTCTTAGCCAACTGATTATACTTATTAAGAGCTCTCTAAACATCTTGGCACTAAATGACAGCCCTGACAGTAAAAGTCCTGTGAAATGTGTGCTGATGACAGACATAGCATTATGTCAGAGTTTCTTCCAACATTTTTCTCTGAATATGTAAAGCTTCAGGCAGGAGTCAGGATAATCTGATTCTACTCTTTCCTCTGTCCACAAGATTCAAGTAATCTCTCCACACTGTCTGTCCATCTTACTACAGTTCCCTACTTAACTCACTCTTCAAAATGACTATTATACTCCTTCTCCTTGCTCCTCAAGTCCCCAAAATCTCATTCATTCTTTTACTCAGCTGATGAACTCACCTTTCATTGAGAAGTTAGAAGCAATCAGAAAAGAACCACCATATCCTTTGTAGCAGAGGTTTCTAGCCATTCCCTCACATCCATTCTCTACTTCTCATAAGATAAGAATAACATTTTCAGTTGGGCGCTTGGTCATCCCCTCAAACACCAAATTTCCCAGCCCCCACTGTAGATTGCAGTGATAATATGATTAAATTAAGGCCAATGAGATATGAACAGAATAGGGACAATCTCTAGGTTGTGCTCTTTAAGAAAGGTATATGCTTTCCCCTCCCACTTCCCCCTTTTTCCCTTTGGCTAGTATTCAGTCATGATAGCAGGAGATGGAACAGTTCACTTGCAGGCCAGCAAGTGTAAGCTGCATGTTGAGGTTGGCATGGCAACAAGATAGATGAAGCCTGGATAATTGAGTATGGAGCCACTGTATCAGCTGTAGACTGCCTACCTGAACATTTACTTAAAGGAGAAATATTCTCTTCTTTTGTTAAATCACTTTGAACTCAGTCTTTCTGTTCTTAACACCTAACTGATATCCTTATACATCCTCCTACAACCCAGTGTACCAGCCTTTCTGTCTTCCTCTATTAAAAGTGATGAGCTCTCCCTGTATTACATCTAAGGCCAACCCTTGCACTTCTTCAGTGAATCCCAGACTCTGTCGACCACACAAGGGATTTTGCTCCTATAGGTATCCTATCTTCTGCATTATTAATTTATTCATCTTTACTTGATCATTTCCATAAAACCATACTATAATAAATTTAATACTTTAGAGAAAGAAGAAAGAAAAGAGAAAAAAGGAAGGATGGGAGGGAGAGAGGGAGGAAGGAAGGAAAGGTTTATGGGTGTTTACAACCTCTATTTTCCAATCTCCTGTTCCCTCCTCAATCCATGGAAATCAGACATTGGCCTTCACCACTCTAGTGAAGCCAACATAAACAAACACCTCTCTCATTAAATTCAATAATGAATTTTCTGTTCTTATTTTACCCAGCTTCTCGGCAACATTCAACACAGTTTATAACTTTCTCCTGAATTCTTATTTGTGTGTGTGTGTGAGATGGAGTCTCTCTCTGTCACCCAGACTGGAGTGCAGTGACACAATCTCAGCTCACTGCAACCTCCACCTCCTACATTCAAGTGATTTTCCTGCCTCAGCCTCCTGAGTAGCTGGGATTATAGGCACATGTCACCATGCCCAGCTAATTTTTTATATTTTTAGTAGAGATAGGGTTTCATCATGTTAGCCAGGATGGTCTCAATCTCCTGACCTCGCGATCTGCCCATCTCAGCCTCCCAAAGTGCTGGGATTACAGACATTAGCCATCATGTCTGACCAACTTCCTCCTGAATTCTTGCTCCTAGTTTAAAAGCGAAATAATTTCAAGGCTTTATGCCTAAAAGAAGTGGTCTTCTGTCCCACCACTCTCTATCTGATATGGTTTGGCTCTGTGTCCTCACCCAGATCTCATCTTGAATTGCAATTCCCACATGTCAAGGGAGGGACCTGGTGGGAGGTGGATGGATCATAAAAGCAGTTTCCCCTATGCTGTTCTCATGTTAGTGAGTGGGTTCTCACAAGATCTGATGGTTTAAAAGTGTTTGGCAGTTCCTCCCCACCCTCTGTCTCTCCTGCCACCTTGTGAAGAAGGTACCTGCTTCCCCTTTGCCTTCTGCCATAATTGTAAGTTTCTTGAGGCCTCCCCAGCCATGCAGAACTGTGAGTCAATTAAACCTCTTTTGTTTATAAATTACTCAGTCTCAGGTAGCTCTTTATAGCAGTGTAAAAACAAACTAATACAGAAAATTGGTACCAGGATAGTGGAATACTGCTATAAAGATTCCTAAAAATGTGGAAGCAACTTTGGAACTAGCTATGGGCAGAGGCTGGAACAGTTTGGGGGGCTCAGAAGAAGACAGGAAGATGTGGAAAAGCTTGGAACTTCCTGAGTTTTGTTGAACAGTTTTGACCAAAATGCTGATAATGATATGGACAATGAAGTTCATGCAGAGGTGTCCTCAGATGGAGATGAGGAACTTATTGGGAACGGGAGTAAAAGTCACTCTTGCTATGCTTTAACAAAGACACTGGTGGCACTTTGCCCATGCCCTAGAGATCTGTGGAACTTTTAAGAGACATGATTTATAGCATCTGGCAGAAGAAATTTCTAAGCACCACAGCATTCAAGAAGTGACCTGGCTTTTTCTGAAAACATACAATCATATGTGTTCACAAAAAGATGACCTGAAATTGGAACTTACATTTAAAAGGGAAAAAGAGCATAAAAGTTTGGAAAATGTGCAGCCTGACCATGTGGTAGAAAAGAAAAACCCATTTTCTGGGGAAGAATTCAAGCTGGCTGCAGAACTTCGCATAAGTAATGAGGAGTTGAATGTTGATAGCCTAAATAATGAGGAAAATGTCTTCAGGTCATTCCAGAGATCTTCATAGCACCCCCTCCCATCACAGGTCCAAAAGCCTAGGAGGAAATAATGGTTTCGTGGGCCAGGCCCAGACCCCCGCTGCTCTGTGCAGCCTAGGAACATGGCATCTTGTGTGCCAGCTGCTCCAGCTCCAGCCATGCCTAAAAGGGGGCAATGTATATAGCTCAGGCCATTGCTTCAGAAGGTGCAAACCCCAAGCCTTTGTGGCTTCCAAGTGGTGTTGAGGATGCAGGTGCACAGAAGACAAGAGTTGAGCTTTGAGAGCTTCTGTCTAGATTTCAGAAGATACATAGAAACACCTGGATGTTCAGGCAGAAGTCTTCTACAGGCATGGAGCCCTCATGGAAAACCTCTACTAGGGCAATGCTGCAGGGAAATGTGGGGTTGGAGTGCCCACACAGAGTCCCCACTGGGGCACTGCCTAGTGGAGCTGTGAGAAGAGGGCCACTGTCCTCCAGACCCCAGAATGTTAGATCCACTGACAGCTTACACCTGTGCTTAGAAAAGCTGCAAGTGTTCAATGCCAGCCCGTGAAAGCAGCCACAGGGGCTGTACCCTGCAGAGCCACAAGTATGGAGCTGCCCAAGGCCATGGAAGCCTACCACTGGCATCAACATGCCCTGGATGTGAGACATGGAATCAAAAGAGATTATTTTGGAGCTTTAAGATTTCATGAGTGCCGTGCCAAATTTGAGACTTACATGGGGCCTGTGGCCCCTTTGTTTTGGCCAATTTCCCCCATTTGGAACAGGAACATTTACCCAATGCCTATACCCCCTCTGTATCTTGGAAGTAACTAACTTGTTTTTTATTTTACTAGGCTAATAGGCATAAGTGACTTGCCTTATCTCAGATGAAACTTTAGACTTGGACTTTTGAGTTAATGCTGAAATGAGTTAAGTTTGGGTGACTGTTGGGAAGGCATGATTGGTTTTGAAATGTGAAAAGAACATGAGATTTTGGAGGAGCCAGAGGTGGAATGATACGGCTTGGTTCTGTGTTCCCACTCAAATGTCATCTCAAATTGTAATCCCCATGAGTCGAGGGAGGGATATGGTGGGAGAAGATTGGATCATGGAGGTAGTTTTGCCCATGCTGTTCTCATGGTAGTGAATGAGTTCTCACGAGGTCCGATGATTTAAATGAAAGTGCTTGGCAGTTCCCCCCTCACTCTCTCTCTCTCTCGTTGCCTTGTGAAGAAAATGCCTGCTTCCCCTTCACCTTCCACCATGATAGTAAGTTTCCTGAGTCCTCCCTCAAACATGTGGAACTGTGAGTTCATTAAAATTTTCTTTTGTGTATAAATTACCCATACTCAGGTAGTTATTTACAGTAGTGTGAAAAACAATTAATACACCATCCTTGACTCACAAGTAGAGCTGAGAGATAGACCGTGCCTCAATAACATTGTTTGAGTCTCTGAATCCAGTCTCACCTGATGCCAGCTTCACCTCACGTCTTCTGAGTTTCATTAGTCAATAAACTCCCTTTTTACTTACTGTACACATTTCAGCAGGTATTATGATACTTCCATTTGACTAACTTTTGACAAATAGAAATGCCTTCCTAACAACACCCTGAATCCAGGACATTGTGTGTCCAAACCAATCATCACTTGCCCTGAAATAATACATACACTGGTATCCTTGCCACCAGAATCCTTCCACAGAAGCACAGGTTTTATGCAAGGGGAAGCATTTAAACTGAGTCACAAAAATTGAAGTGGGAGGTTCAAAACTAAGAGAATAATGTGAGCATGGTTACCGCCAAATTTCATCTTCTATTGTTTTGTACACAAACTCTGAAAAACTTATTTGAATCTCTATAACTGTGATTGTCCACGTTAATAAATTAGTATCTTTCCAGTCTAAAATTGTATGAATTTGCAAGACAAAATTCTAAGATATCCTACTCCACAGTTTGTACCAAGTCATTCTTTTATTCAGACTCTATCCTACTTAATTTATTAGTGTAGCTTCTACTTGGTATTTACTACTTCTTAATCAGTATTAGAATTGCTGTTCTGCTTTATCAGCAAAATAGTTACATTTGTACTTGTAACATATTGCTGTTTGTCTCTGTTGCCAATATTTCTATAAACTTATTACTAAAATAATCTATAGAAAATTTGGGCCTATGGTCTTTCACATGAAGCAAGTGAGAGACTTTGAAGATTTCTTGAACAAAGAAAGAGTAGAGTCAGATCAGTGTTTTAGAATTTTTATTGGCAGCAATATGAATAATATATTGGTGTGAGAGAGATTATAAATTGGTAGACCACTTTGTGGGTCTTAGTTCATTAATTCAACCAAGACATATCTTAGGAACATTTTCTAGGGATCAGGCAATAAGCCAGTTAACTAGACAAATTATGTTAAAGATAATGTGATTTAACACTTGAACCTGGAAGGCAGAGTTGCAGTGAGCCGAGATCGTGCCACTGCACTCCAGTCTAGGTGACAGACAGAGACTCCGTCTCAAGGAAACAAGCAAACAAAAAAGATAATAGGACTCAAAACTAGTACAGAAGCAGTAGGAATGCAGAGAAGAGGATGAACGTAAAAGGTATGTCAGTAAGAAAATTCATAGAAATCAAAAACTGATCAAATATGGAGCTATACAGAGCAGTGTTCAAAGTTATGTAGCTAGTACTCCTATGTCAAACACTATGTGAATGAGGCCAAGAAGATTTGATTATTGATACATAGACCAGTTGATTTTACTTATTTGGTGGTCAAACATTACAACTCTAACCTTGGCTAGGCAACTGAGAAAGATAATCTAAGGTCAAGAATAACTGTACAGATAGATTGATGCAAATACAGCATCATCATCTCTATTAGAAAAAAATGAGAGGAAAGTCAGACTCTTTTATTTATGGATAATAGCATTTGTTTCTTGAAAGCCAGCCTATTGCAAAGCCTGGCACAGAGTTGGTGCTCAGTAGTGCTGTGGGGTGAATAGATAAAGGAATAACTGAAGGAATGGCAGAAAAAGCATGGAAGACAAATTTCATCAATGGTGGACTGAGCACTAACACTAGTATCATCTTCCCACTTCAATTCCTATGAATAACAAAAAAAGCATTTTTTAATATAAGTTAATGTAGGGCCAGGAAAAAAAAAAGTTTCATTCAACAGAAATAAATAGAAGAATCTCTGGAAGTCAGAAAGCAGATAAATTATATTAATAGAAGAAACCATAACCCAGAACATATGCAGAGGAAGGTCCACTATAAAAATTTGAAGTGTTTCAGGGAATCTTGAAAGAAAGGGACAATGGAAACAAGTGGCACAAAGTATTGGAAAGATTGATTAAGGGGTCGCTGCTACCATGCCTCTGGGCCAAGCATTAAGCAGCAGAGGCATTTGCTCTTAGTCTGAAGCAATCAGAGTCCTTTGGCCTGACAGGTGGGACCTTGCCCAAGGAGTCCAAAGACACTCAGGAGGAAACCTCATGCTCCCACATCCAAAAGACAAATTAGTGGTATACCCTGCCAGCACTTCTGGCTCATTCCTCATAATCCCTAGAGATAGGCTACAGAAAACAGGAATGGCATCCATAGAAATGCTGAGAGAATTAATACCATGAAAAGTGGGCACCTCATTCAACAAATACAATAGGAAACAGAGTATAAGAGCAAATAGAGAAGTTTTTGTTGAGAAGTATAATCAATATAATCAGAGTATACAAAGTTTAGACAAAAAATAAATAAGACAAAAATCTTGAGAATCAAAACTATGATACTCAGAAAAAGGATTTCAGAGAAAGAAAACATTGAGATTGGAGGTAGGAAAATAATCAAAGAAATAATACAAAAACATCTTAGAGTAGCTAACAAAAGTAAGTGATCAGATCAAAAGAGCTACAGAGCACCAAGCAGGTATTAAAAAGATCCATGTCTAAACAATGGCAAGGACTTTGATAATTAGGGTACAGCGAAAAATTGGAAAAATCTCCAGGTAGCATGTATATGTATACTAGAAAGGAATGAGAATCAACAGGTGTTAGAAAAGTATCAAGAAAAAGATAGATAATTAAAAACGAGCAAAGAAGATAAAACTACCTGACTTATTTTAAGAATCCAGTAACAAGTTAACACAAAACCCAAACAAAAATGGTACAAAAAAAAGAAAATGAGAAGCCATTCTCATTGATAAACATAGATGCAAAAATACTACATAAAGTATAAGCAAGTCAAATCTATGTGTAAAAATTTTGAAACGTTATAACTAAGTAGAGTTGTTAAGCAAACAAGAGAAAATGTCTAGGCAACACTCACATGCCCACTGGAGCAGCAGTTACTGGGGACACTCACAGTTAGAGCTGTGAGAGGCCCTCAAAAACCATCACATTCTAGGGCCACGCTCAGGGATCTGGTAACACAGAATATCAGACTCTAGGAGAGGGATCCCTATCCTTGAGCTATGAAGCTGCAAGATTAGAGAAGTACTGGCTTCTTCCCTGGTGTGACCATAGTCCATGAAACCATAGCAATACGGTGTGACAACCTAGCATTCATAGTTTGAGGGGGCATCTGCCCTTCCCTGGTGTGGCTGGGGGCTGAGATCCAAACCTTGCAGTTGCAGCTAAATGACTCGGCAAGCTTAGAAAGGATGAAGCACAAAAACATTCATAGCAAGAGTCAACAGCCATCCCCTGATGTGACTGAGGGCTAAGTGTCTAAGTGTTGTGATTGACAAGGATTGTTTGCCTGAGCCGTTTACATTGTGATTTACAGTATTCCAGTACCTTTTCTGTGTAGCCAGCTACAGAGGGTCATCTTGGAAAAAGTAAAATAATTAGCACTTACATCTCAAGGGTTTTCCTCAGAAATGTAGGGATAGTTTCAGATAAGAAAAACCTACCAATGTAATTTGTATTTCTTTGACAGACTTAAATAGCAACATCATAAGACCATTCCAATAGATGCCAAAGTTTTTAAATTTATCATTTCTCCATTCTTACTAAATTAAGAGTAAAAAGAATTTCTACTAAAAACCTACAGCAAATATCATACTTAAAATGAAATTTTAGAAACTTCCCTTTAGAGTTAAGGGTATGGCAAGATGCCTACTATCAATCTACTGCATTGTCCAATCCAATGCAGCAATATGAGAAAAAAAAAAGTGGTCTGATGATCAGAAAAGAAGAAAAGTGTACAATAATTTATACATGTGATGGTCTATATTAAAAATCCTAGAAAATCTACACATAAACTATTAGAATCAACAGGAATTCACCATTTGTGTTGGTATAAGGTAATCATAAAACACACTAAGATACTCATTTTTATAGCAGAAACCAACTAGAAAATAAAACATATAAGAGATCCCAGTCACGTTATCAATAAAACTCATAGAGCACCTGGAAGTAGGTCTTACAGAAATGTGCAACACTTTTATAAAATATTATATTATATTACTAAAGAACATAAAAATGAATAAACGGAGACCTAGACCACATCCACTGAGTGACCCAGCAACATAATAGTGTTAATGTTCCCCAAATTAATGTATATGTTCCATTAAATATATTCATACCCTATGATTCAGTAATTCTACTTCTAGGAATATAACCTATAAAAATTCCCTCAGAGACATATACAAGGAAATTCTTTGCAGCACTGCTTGTTACTGGGAAAACAAATAGAAGGAATTCAAATGTTGTTCAGTTGGGAAATGCATATTCATATGAAGGAATGGTGTACCACAGTTAAAAAGGATAGAAAAGATATGTATATATCCTGCCCTCCAACAAATACAAGGGTTTGAATGCAAATTAGTCCATGCATAATTAAAATATGAAAAAAAAAACTTAGATAAATAAAACAATAGTGCCAGTATAACATATAAGTTATATTTATTCATATACCATCTTCCCTAACAGGTAATGTAGTAAAGAAATAAAGTTCACACTTTCTCACAATTAAAGAAAAATCCTTAGTAATATGTAAGTATTTTAATATAAAGGCTGAAAATTCTACCTAGTACTGTTAGTGCATACAGTAGATAGTTTAATGGCTTCAGAAATTATTATGCATTACACGGTGTTAAGCTTTATTGTGATGCTGCAAGTGCTGATGAAAGAGTTGCCATGACATTTCTCTCTGTGTTAAAATTTTGTTTTATTGATGACTAAAGCTACACTCATTATCAGATTTTAAATTTTGGTGAAGCCAGCCTCTATTAGAAGTGATATCCCTCAAAAGCCATACACTTCAAAAGAGGTTGTGGGAGCCCTGGGCTGAAGGCTGCAAAAGTGTGACTAGTTGTGAGGTTGGTGAACATATCTGAGAAGTCTTCATAATGCTAATAATTTCAGTGGGATTTTTACTGTTCATGTTGGCCCTCTGGTGTGTTAATGAATAGGTTTTGAGTGGTCTGTCCCTAGTTATCTATAGACCTAATTATCTATGGGTCTAATTATCCCACAAGCTCTGTTATTTTTAGTGCATGATTATGCAGAAGATGAGAATTTTCAGGAACACATGTATCACATTATAGCAAAAAAATTCCAAAAGGATATATCTCAAAAACAATATTGAATTTAAAATATAAGTTATAAAAAGTTATTTAAATGGTATCTCATAGTTGGCTTTTAAAATTCAAAACAAGATTATATAGCATACATAAATATCTATCTATGTATCTATTACATTTATGAGTATTTAAAACAACAGATAATTCATCCCCAAAAACACAACTTCAATCTAATAAGAAGACAAACATCAGAGAAACCCAAATTGACTTTCTACAAAATACCTGACCAGCACTCCTCAAAATTATCAAGGTTATGAAAAAACAAGGAAAGACTGAGAAACTGTCACACACCAGAAGTCACATAATGACTAAACGTAATGCGGTATCCTGTATTGAATCCTAAAACAGGTAAAGGACGTGAGTGTGAAAACTGGAAAAAGACTGGAGTTTGGTTCATAGTAATGTACCAATGCTGTTTTTCAGTTTTGACAAATGTACCACGGTAAGATCAGATGTTAATATTAGGGAAAGTTTGGTGAAGGGCATCTGGGAACTCTCTAGAGCAGCATTTCTTTCTTCTACATCATTTTCTTATATTATTAACAGAGCCAGAGTCAGTTCTGGAGGGGATGACTCCATTTAAATAAAAAATAAATAAATAAAATGTGCTTACTACTCAAATGTAGCTTCAAGATAAGACCCCCTAGGCCGGGCGCCGTGGCTCACGCCTGTAATCCCAGCACTTTGGGAGGCCGAGGCGGGCGGATCACAAGGTCAGGAGATCGAGACCATGGTGAAACCCCGTCTCTACTAAAAATAGAAAAAAAACTAGCCGGGCGCAGTGGTGGGCGCCTGTAGTCCCAGCTACTCGGGAGGCTGAGGCAGGAGAATGGCGTGAACCCGGGAGGCGGAGCTTGCAGTGAGCCGAGATTGCGCCACTGCACCCCAGCCTGGGCAACAGAGCAAGACTCCGTCTCAAAAAAAAAAAAAAAAAGACCCCCTAGTACCTCCTGTTGGTCTTCACTACATTCTATTCGGCCATAGCACTTGTTTCTGTGTAACATGAAACAAGTCAGTTATGACTGGTAGGTGGGGGGATGACAGCAGTGTGACACAGACATTGCATCTTTGTTTTCTCAGCCAGTTTCTATTTTCCACAACCAAGTACCAGCAATGATCACAAAATACACTAACACTGGGGAACACAGACAGCTGGAGAAATACGGAACTGAATATTCTTCGTCTCCGACCATCTGGCCATGAGCTCCATCTTAGAAGTAACTACCATGCTGTACCCTCTGACCATGATATATCTGGCCTTATGTCTCCTTCACTCAATCTTTCTTTACATGCCTATCAGGTGAGATTTACCTGTTCTTTTTTAAGATAAAGTTCAATATTTGGTGTATTATGTCTTAACTTATTCATGATAATAGCTTTATCAAGATAATTACTATTTTTGAAATTGCTCCAGTTAACATCGTTGCATAAGTTTTGAATTATACGTTCCAAACCATAACACCTGCTATCTTTTACATAACTTTGGAGAACAAGAGGTTACTTCATAACATGCTATGTTATAGCAGAAACGCTGGCATTGAGAAATTTTCCCAAAGAGACTTCAAATCTTATGAGATCACTTACAAGTGGTTTTCCATCTTTAAGATCTGGTGAAAAACATATGCCAGATTCTGACATGAAACTATCTACAGAAAAAAGGTTGGATTCCTGGAAATCCTCAACAAACAGCTGTTTCACCTGAAACTGCTAATGTAAGTCTCTTAGTGTTAGACTGCCATGATAGAAATATTGTATAGTAGAAATTTGAGCAGCAGATTACATAAATCTGAAAGGGTTTACTGAAAGGATATTTCTTATGAGGAACTAGAACTGGGAATACAAGAAATTCTCTCTCCCTCTTTCAATCCTGCTGAAACTAAAGGAGAACCTCTCAGTTTTAATTCAAAATTATAAATAGAGGAATAATCCACCCCATCCAGATTAGGTCAGGAGATCACCGTTGATCTAATCAGCTGTCATCAGGATTTAAGAATACATCATAGAAACACGGCTGCCAGAAACCACCCTTGGATGTTGTGTAGGGGATCTGTTATCAGAAAAAAAGGTCCAAAAAGACACCTGAAATACATCCACTATAGTGGAGATCAGAAGATCTGCCAGAACAGTGATGATGAGGGAATGCTCACTAATAAATAGCAGATGAAAGCCTGCTTTGCAACCATCCTGCCCAATGCTCTTATTTATAATTGATGACCTAAGACACCAACAATCCTGACATTCCCCTTGCAGACTCTGGATTGAGCTGTTCTCTCTCTTCTTCAAAGACCTACTCAGTCTCCTGGGCTTCTCACTCGATCAGCTACAGAATCACTGTGTCTCGTTAGTTCCACTCCACTTATTTGCTGTTGCTCCTCCAAGTAAATTCATAGACATTTTCACTTTAAATGTTGTTTTTGGTTTTGGTTTCTGCAATAAGTTCCAATGAAATAGACATAAGAAAATAAAAATAACTAACCTGAGAAGTGTCGTGAAATCTGATAAAGCCCTCATAGAAAGAGTTGTCTGGATTTTTTCAAATGTCATTTGCAGGCATCATTCTTTACTAGTTTTATGATTTAGTCTTATACTCACCAATAAGGTCTGTATTGGTTCATTTTCACACTGCTATAAAGAACTAGCTGAGACTGGGTAATTTATAAAGAAAAGGGGTTTAATTGGCCCACAGTTCCACATGGCTGGGGAGGCCTCAGGAAACACAATCAAGACAAAAGATGAAAGGAAAGCAAGGCACATCTTACATGAAGAGCAAAGGAAGAGGGCCACACACTTCTCAAACAACCAGATCTCATCAGAGTTCTATCACGAGAACAACAAGGTGGAAATCTGCCCCCATGATTCAGTCACCCCCACCAGGTCACTCCCCCAACATGTGAAGATTACAATTCGAGATGAGATTTGGGTGGGGACACAAAGCCAAACCATATCAGGGTCATTTCATCACCTCTGGCTATAGGATTCAAGAGTCATCTTACATCCTTCACAGGAAGGGGGACTTAGACTATATACCCATGGCCAAGCTCCTCCAATTCCAGGAGATTTATAAAGCACAGTGTTCTGTATCAGATACACACCACAGACTTAGTGTTGAGCCTGTACAGCATGAAGCACAGGGCAACTTTGTTGGTAATTCCCCTGGAATTCCAAGGTGGCAAATTCTGTAAACTAATTTTGTTCACTCAAGACCACATTCTCCTCTAGCTTACCTTCCTAATCTGTCATACTTGCAAAGTTAAAAACTACATTGCCCAGAACTTTTGCTGCTAAGGCTCCACATGTGACATAGGTTTAGCTAAGCAAAGACACTCAAATGATATTTGGATGCACAAAGAATTTCCAAATCCAGTTGGAAATCCATTTCTAGATCCTTGGATTCCATGTAACTTGTTTCCAGAACTGAGCCATCTGAGCACACATCTGTTCCTAAGCCTTCTCAGAAGCCGTTCTTCCCTTGCTCCTGTTTCTTGATGACCTTTGTCTCACTCTACTATTTAAAAAAACAAAACACAACTAATGGTAGCTTTCAGATTACTTAGCCTTAAGAGCATATGCCTTTCTCTTCAAATGGATAAAGCTCAAACACAATGTCTAATAAAGTTAGTGGGACGATTTCTGATATTAATACATAATTCCGATTTACTTACACTCAAAAGCCAAACTCCAGAATTAGATATATGTGTTCACATACATTTTCTGAAGAAATATCATGCTTTTTATGGCACATCTTGCTTCCTAAAGTTTTAGCCTCACATCACATAAATTAAGTAACAAGAAAGAGCAAAATTTGTATGTCATTTTTTATAATTTTATAAATTTCTACCTGTATCATTTTAATTCGGACTTTGCTGATTTTAATAACCTATGCACAAGATTCTTTCCATAATTTATAACTTAGTGGTTTTCATAATAGTCTTTGGAAGTGCAAATCTAATTACTAAGATGTATTCTTTGAAAATACAAAATTAAGTATTCATCAGCAAAATTCTTTTGTATATTTAGTTATAATGAAAAATATTGTGATGTATTTCCAATATTTGAATAATTTAATGCTACTAACATTCTGTAGCAAAATTTATTTTTTGATATACAAATTTTTGCAGCCAGATGCAGTGGCTCACACCTGTAATCCCAGCACTTTGGGAGGCTGAAGCAGGTGGATCACCTGAGGTCAGGAGTTCGAGACCAGCCAGGCCAACACGGTGAAATCTCATCTCTACTAAAAATAAAAAAATTAGCCGGGCATGATGGTGGGTCCCTGTAATCCCAGGTACTCGGGAGACTGAGACTGGAGAATCGCTTGAACCTGGGAGGAGAAGGTTGCAGTGAGCTGAGATCACACCAACGCATTCTAGCCTGGGCAACAAGAGTGAGACTCCACATCAAAAAAAATTGAATTAGGAGTTTTGATGGGTTGAACTATGGTCCTTTAAAAATAGATATTAAAATTCTAACCTCCAGTACTTCAGAATGTGAGCCTATCTGGATATAGAATTGTTACCAATATAATTAGTTAAGATGAGGTCATACTGAAGTAGAGTGGGCCCCAATCCAATATGACTGGTGTTCTCATAGGAAGATGGTGACGGGAAGACACAGGGACACAGGGAGAACATCATGTGACAACAAAGGCAGCAATTGGAGCGAGGCTGCTGGAATGCCAAAGATTGCCAGCAAGCCACTAAAAGCTAGAAAAACACAAGGAAGGATTTCCCTACAGCCTTCAGAGGAGGCATGGCCCTGCTCACATCTTGATTTCAGATTTCTAGCCTGTGAGAAAATTAATTTCTGTTGTTTTAAGCCACTGTTTGTGGTACTTTGTTTTCTAATACAGATACATTTCACACAAATTTGATTGCAAATTTGAAGTGCACTGTCATTTTCTAGTCAGAGGAGTTTACATTATATAAGATTTAAATGTTTTAAAATGTGCCAATCTGTAGCTAAGATCCCAACAAGAAAAAAACAAGGTGTTGAAGAAAACAGACATGAGGATTCTCCTGGACATGACAAAAAGCAGCAGTTTGGGGTTTTATAAAAGAGTCAAGTTCTGGTAGGGAGGTTCCAAGATGGCTGAATAGGAACAGCTCCAGTCTACAGCTCCCAGTGTGAGCAATGCAGAAGACGGGTGATTTCTGCATTTCCAACTGAGGTAGCAGGTTCATCTCACTGGGGCTTGTCAGACAGTGGGTGCAGCCCACGGAGCATGAGACGAAGCAGGGTGGGGCATCACTTCACCCAGGAAGTGGAAGGGGTCCGGGAATTCTCTTTCCTAGCCAAGGGAAGCTGTGGCTGATGGTACCTGGAAAATCGGGACACTCCCACCCTAATACTGCACTTTTCCAACAGTCTTAGCAAACAGCACACCAGGAGATTATATTCCGTGCCTGGCTCAGAGGATCCCACCCCCATGGAGCCTTGCTCACGGCCAGCACAGGAGTCTAAGATCCAACTGCAAGGTGGCAGCGAGGCTGGGGGAGGGGTGTCCGCCATTGCTGAGGTTTGAGTAGGTAAACAAAGCTGCTGGGAAGCTCAAACTGGGTGGAGCCCACCGCAGCTCAAGGAGACCTGCCTGCCTCTGTAGACTTCACCTCTGGAGGCAAGGCATAGCTGAACCAAAGGCAGCAGAAACTTCTGCAGACTTAAATGTCCCTGTCTGACAGCTTTGAAGAGAGTAATGGTTCTCCCAGCATGGAGTTTGAGATCTGAAAACGGATGGACTGCCTCCTCAAGTAGTCCCTGACCCCCAAGTGGACTAACTGGGAGGCACCTCCCAGTAGGGGCCAACTGACACCTCATACAGCCCAGTGCCCCTCTGAGATGAAGCTTCCAGAGGAAGGATCAGGCAGCAACATTTTCCATTCTGCAATATTTGCTGTTCTGCAGCCTCTCCTGGTGATACCCACACAAACAGGGTCTGGAGTGGACTTCCAGCAAACTCCAACAGACCTGCAGCTGACGGTCCTAACTGTTAGAAGGAAAACTAACAAACAGAAAGGGCATCGACACCAAAACCCCATCTGTATGTCACTATCATCAAAGACCAAAGGTAGATAAAACCACAAAGATAGGGAGAAACCAGAGCAGAAAAGCTGAAAATTCTGAAAATCAGAGCACCTCTTCTCCAAAGGAAAGCAGCTCCTTGCCAGCAATGGAACAAAGCTGGATGGAGAACAACTTTGACAAGTTGAGAGAAGAAAGTTTCAAACAATCGATAATAACAAACTTCTCTGAGCTAAAGGAGGATGTTCGAATCCATCACAAAGAAGCTAAAAACCTTGAAAAAAGATTAGACAAATGGCTAACTAGAATAAAAGTGTAGAGAAGACTTTAAATGATCTGATGGAGCCGAAAACCATGGCACGGGAACTACGTGATGCATGCACAAGCTTCAGTAGCTGATTTGATCAAGTGGAAGAAAGGGTATCAGTGATTGAAAATCAAATGAATGAAATGAAGTGAGAAGAGAAGTTTAGAGAAAAAAGAGTAAAAAGAAATGAACAAAGCCTCCAAGAAATATGGGACGATGTGAAAAGACCAAATATATGTCTGATTGATGTACCTGAAAGTGACGGGGAGAATGGAACCAAGTTGGAAAATGTTTTTCAGTTTATTATCCAGGAGAACTTCCCCAACCTAGCAAGGCAGGCCAACATTCAAATTCAGGAAATACAGAGAATGCTACAAAGATATTCCTTGAGAAGAGCAACTCCAAGACACATAATCATCAGATTCACCAAAGTTGAAATGAAGCAAAAAATATTAAGAGCAGCCAGAGAGAAAGGTTGGGTTACCCACAAAGGGAAGTCCATCAGACTAACAGCAGATCTCTCGGCAGAAACTCTACAAGCCAGAAGAGAGCGGGGCCAATATTCAACATTCTTAAAGAAAAGCATTTTCAAGCCAGAATTTCATAACCAGCCAAACTAAGCTTCATAAGTGAAGGAGAAATAAAATCCTTTATAAGACAAGCAAATGCTGAGAGATTTTGTCACCCCCAGGACTCCCTTAAAAGAACTCCTGAAGGAAGCACTAAACATGGAAAGTAATAACCGGTACCAGCCACTGCAAAAACATGCCAAATTGTAAAGACCATCGATGCTAGGAAGAAATGCATCAACCATTTGATGCATTTAACCAGCTAACATCATGAGCAAAATAACCAGCTAACATCATAATGACAGGATCATATTCACACATAACAATATTAACCTTAAATGTAAATGGGCTAAATGATCCAATTAAAAGATACAGACTGGCAAATTGGATAAAGAGTCAAGACCCATCAGTGTGCTATATTCAGGAGATCCATCTCATGTGCAGAGACACACATAGGCTCAAAATAAAGGGAGGGAGGAAGATCTACCAAGCAAATGGAAAACAAACAAAAGCAGGGGTTGCAATGCTAGTCTTTGATAAAACAGACTTTAAACCAACAAAGATCAAAAGAGACAAGGCCATTACATAAAGGTAAAGGGATCAACTCAATAAGAAGAGCTAACTATCCTAAATATATATGCACCCAACACAGTAGCACCCAGATTCATAAAGCAAGTCCTTAGAGACCTACAAAGAGACTTAGACTCCCACACAATAATAATGGGAGACTTTAACACCCCACTGTCAACATTAGACGATCAAAGAGACAGAAAGTTAACAAGGATATCCAGGAATTGAACTCAGCTCTGCACCAAGTGGACCTAATAGTTGTCTACAGAACTCTCCACCCCAAATCAACAGAATATACATTCTTCTCAGCACCATATCACACTTGTTCCAAAATTGGCCACATAGTTGGAAGTAAAGCACTCCTCAGCAAATGTAAAAGAACAGAAATTATAACCAACTGTCTTTCAGACCACAGTGCAATCAAACTAGAACTCTGGATTAAGAAACTCACTCAAAACCACTCAACTACATGGAAACTGAACAACCTGCTCCTGAATGACTACCAGGTACATAACGAAATGAAGGCAGAAATAAAGATGTTCTTTGAAACCAGTGAGAACAAAGACACAACGTACCAGAATCTCTGGGTGTAGAGGGAAATTTAGAACACTAAATGCCCACAAGAGAAAGCAGGAAAGATCTAAAATTGACACCTTAACATCACAATTAAAAGAACTAGAGAAGGAAGAGCAAACACATTCAAAAGCTAGCAGAAGGCAAGAAATAACTAAGATCAGAGCAGAACTGAAGAAGACAGAGACACAAAAAAGCCTTCAAAAAAATCAGTAAATCCAGGAGCTGGTTTTTTGAAAAGATCAACAAAATTGATAAACCACTAGCAAGACTAATACAGAAGAAAAGAGACAAGAATCAAATAGATGCAATAAAAAATGATAAAGGGAATATCACTACTGATCCCACAGAAATACAAAACACCATCAGAGAATACTATAAACACCTCTACGCAAATAAGCTAGAAAATCTAGAAAAAATGGATAAATTCCTGGACACATACAGCCTCCCAAGACTAAACCAGGAAGAAGTTGAACATCTGAAGAGACTAATAACAGGCTCTGAAATTGAGGCAATAATTAATAGCCTGTCAACCAAAAAAAGTCGAGGACCAGATAGATTCACAGCCGAATTCTACCAGAGGTACAACCAGGATCTGGTACCATTCCTTCTGAAACTATTCCAATCAATAGGAAAAGAGGGAATCCTCCCTAACTCATTTTATGAGGCCAACATCATCCTGATACCAAAGCCTGACAGAGACACAACAAAAAAAGAGAATTTTAGACCAATATCCCTGATGAGCATTGATGCAAAAATTCTCAATAAAATACTGGCAAACTGAATCCAGCAGCACATCAAAAAGCTTATCCATCGCAATCAAGCTGGCTTCATCTCTGGGATGCAAGGCTGGTTCAACATACACAAATCAGTAAGCATAATCCATCATATAAACAGAACCAAAGACAAAAACCACATGACTATCTCAATAGATACAGAGAAGGCCTTCGACAAAATTCAACAGTGCTTCATGCTAAAAACTCTCAATAAACTAGGTATTGATGGGACATATTTCAAAATAATAAGAGCTATTTATGACAAATCTACAGCCGATATCATACTGAATGGGCAAAAACTGGAAGCATTCCCTTTGAAAATGGGCATAAGACAGGGATGCCCTCTCTCACCACTCCTAATCAACATAATGTGGGAAGTTCTGGCCAGGGCAATCAGGCAGGAGAAAGAAATAAAGGGTATTCAATTAGGAAAAGAGGAAGTCAAATTGTCCCTGTTTGCAGATGACATCATTGTATATTTAGAAAATCCCTTCATCTCAGCCCAAAATCTCCTTAAGCTGATAAGCAACTTAGCAAAGTCTCAGGATACAAAATCAATGCGAAAAAATCACAAGCATTCCTATACACCAGTAACAGACAAACAGAGTGCCAAATCATGAGTGAACTCCCATTCACAATAGCTTCAAAGAGAATAAAATACCTAGGAATCCAACTTACAAGGGATGTGAAGGACCTCTTCAAGGAGAACTACAAACCACTGCTCAACAAAACAAAAGAGGACACAAAGAAGTGGAAGAGCATTCCATGCTCATGGATAGGAAGAATCAATATCGTGAAAATGGCCATACTGCTCAATGTAATTTATAGGTTCAATGCCAATCCCCATCAAGCTACCAATGACTTTCTTCACAGAATTGGAAAAAACTACTTTAAAGTTCATATGA
>NW_012110330.1:819163-825265 GCF_000951045.1 Mandrillus leucophaeus | reverse complement strand
TAGGGACATGGATGAAGCTGGAAACTATCATTCTGAGCAAACTATCGCAAGGACAGAAAACCAAACACTGCATGTTCTCAATCATAGGTGGGAATTGAATAATGAGAACACTTGGACACAGGGTGGGGAACATCACACACTGGGGCCTGTCATGGGGTGGGGGAAACGGGGAGGGATAGCATTAGGAGATATACCTAATGTAAATGACGAGTTAGTGGGTGCAGCACACCATATGGCACATGTATACATAGGAAACAAACCTGCACGTTGTGCACATGTACCCTAGAACTTAAAGTATAATTTTAAAAAATCACCTTGTATACCTTAAATATATTCATTTTGTATTTGTCAATTATACCTCAGTAATGCTGGAGAAAACAATTGACTTATTTTGTATAAAATATATACTAGTTATTAGAATCATTATGGAAAATGGTGATTTGATTTACTAATTTAATTATTCAATTATTAAATTTTTCTCAAGACAAAAACAAGCATCAAGTTCTAATAAAAACACAAGGAAAGTTTTTCAGTCAAAGTTCCAAGGACTACCAAAGTAGAACTGAAAGCAAAACACCAATACTAAACACAGCGAATATTACATAGAACATGTTATTCTTTCTAATAATCACCATTCTACTTGTGTTCTTCACAGAAAATATTGTCAAACAATACTATGAGAAATATCTCTAATGTAATATACGGTAATTTATTTACAGAACGTTCAGATTCTAAAATTAAATCAATTAATTCTTTGTGAGGAAAGCTAAGGGCACTAGAAAAATTATCAGTAAGCTTAACATTTAAATTCGATTATTGGGGTTGGCTTAGCCTCATAAAGATTAGTATTGCTAACTAGTTTCACTATTTTCCTACTGAAAAACAAAATTTTACATAAATGTGGAAACTACGATAATACCTACTACACTGTTGATAGGGGAAAAGATTTTACATGCCAACTGCAATTTTACATTGTCCTTATATACATTCCCTTTTCTGACATTATTGTAGTTTAAATAATGAATGAAATAACCAAATAATAATTGTAATGATGATAATAATGACAACAGCAAACAGTTCTATAGCACTAACCACATGCCAGACATTGTTCTACATGTATTCTCATATTAACCCAAATAATCCTTCCAACTGGAAGTGAGTACAACATTATCTCCATTTTACAGATGAGGAAACTGTGGCACTGAGAAATTGCTCACCAGATTATAATAAAGATTGTGGTAGACAAAGTATGCCTTACCAGTAGGAAAATCCACAGATGTTTCCAAACATTCCCAGTTAATTATATTTATATTTATAGAGAAGAAACTGCATGCAGAGTACTTCATGATATTATTTTTAAATTTTTAAAACCTTTATTCACATTTATTTGGCTTACACTAGAAATGGGACTAACGGTCTCTATAAACAAAATAGTTGCCCAGGCCAGCGTTGTGGCTATGAGAGCAATACAGTTACACACCCAGCCCTGCTCTTAGAAGGTCCTTGTGCTTAAAAGATTCCATGCTGATTTTAATACTCAGTTGTCACCATCTTGAAAGACTTAAATTTTTTAACAAAAAACTGTTACATTTTCATTTCATACTGGGCCCCACGAATTCTGTAATTGGTCTTGATTGTTACAATGACTGTGCAAGGATGAAGTTTTATGTCTTTTGCCCATGCTTGAAAACTTGTTTTAGCTTGAGAACATGATTTTATTGATAAACAAGCTTTGGTTGCAAAAAGTAGAGTTTTGACTTGTAGGGAGTATTGGATGTTGCCATTTAAATTGTAAATATTACAAAATCAAGGGAGTTAAACTTGCATCTTTTTAAATTGATATGTGAGGAAGTGGGATCATCTGATCTCCAGCTAGTTGCTGCATTCAGAAATAAGATGGTTGTCATGGGGATGCATAATAGCATGTTTATTTGGATTGAATATGAAGTCAGAGTCAGACTTTTTCTGACAGAAAAGAAGTTGATTTGGCTGACTACTTTGACAATGAATAGTGGCTTTGCTCATTAAATAAGGTAAACATATGTCTCAGTTTTCCCAGGGCAGTCGAGGTTTGTCTGTTGTCCTGGCATAATTAGTAACCCACCATCACTAAATTAAATAGTAGATAATTTCCAAACATTGAGTTAAATCCCTAGATCTAAGATTTTTCACTCCTCCCCAAAAAAGTACATAAGAAATGTATATTATCAAAATATTATATTAGCAAAGGTATATTAAAATTTGTATCTACATTTTGTTAAACCTTCAAGGTTAAACAGTTACCTCTAAAAGGCAGTAAACAAAAATGAAAGGCCATCTAATAGATTTTAATAAGTTTAAGGGTCATTTGCTAAGTCTTGGTAAACTGTTATCAACATAATTCCAAAAAATCAAAATTTGGAAAACATTTTTGCAAGTCACGTGGCTTTTTATTTCTTTGTTTTCAGCAAATGTAGAGAATCTGTCCCTGATAGGATATTATATGTAACTTTTATGATAGAGAATTTATAATTTGGGGCATATAACCTGGAAGGATTTCAAAGAATTAAGCAAAGGAACTAGCATAATTGTTCTGATGCCATCTACTTCTTCACATGAACAAGATTTCTCAGCAATTACATTTTTTAGAGAGGAGAAGAAAATAAAACTGATGTTGAATGCAGCTCATCACTGCTATAAGCAATACCCATGTACAGACATATAAACTATGGTTCACCCTTGAATAGCAGGGGGTTGTACTGTGTAGGTACAATTATACACAGATTTTCTTCCACCTCTGTCACCCCTGAGACAAAACCAATCCCTCCCCTTCCTCCTCTTCCTCAGTCTATTCAACATGAAGATAGTGAGGATGAAGACCTTTGCAATGATCCACCTCCACTTAATGAATAGTAAATACATTTTCTCTTTTTTTCCCCCTTTTTTTTTTTTTTTTTTTTTTTTTTTGAGATGGAGTCTTGCTCTGTCACCCAGGTTGAAGTGCAATGGCGTGATCTCAGCTCACTGCAACCTCTACCTGCCAGGTTTCCATTCTCCTGCCTCAGCCTCCGGAGTAGCTGGGACTACAGGCACCCGCCACCACACTCAGCTAATTTTTGTATTTTTTGTAGAGATGGGGTTTCACCGTGTTAGCCAGGATGGTCTCGATCTCCTGACCTCGTGATCCGCCCGCCTCGGCCTCCCAAAGTGCTGGGATTACAGGCGTGAGCCACCGTGCCCAGCTCTCTTTATTAATTTCTTAATAACATTTTCTTTTCTCGAACTTACTTTATTGTAGGGATACAGTATATAATACATATAACATACAAGATACATGTTAAGCAATTATTTACATTATTGAAAGCCTTCTGGTCAATAGTAGGCTGTCAATAGTTAAGTTTCTGGGAAGTAAAAAGTTATATGCAAATTTTTGACTATAGGGGTATGGGGTGGGGACCTAACTCCCACATTGTTCAAGGGTCACCTGTAGTTGGAAAATGAATAAAACTAGTCAGTGAAAGTCTGACGAGGAAAAGATTTACATACTCTTAAGGTATCTCCCCCAAAATCCTTGTTAATTACAAAGAGGAAATGTATAACTTTAGAGTGGTGAAACCTAGCAGATACCACATTAGTTAAGTGATCAAATTTAGTATCGTCAATAACATAACCAGGCAGCTTAACTTCAAAATGGATTTTTAAAACTTTTCTTTTTCTTTCTCTTAGGTCACAAGATGCAACCTTGAAGCTTACAGTAGAAACCTTGTTTTTCTTCTCCTTAGTCTTAACATACAGCCTTGAAGTGTACTTTCTTTAAAACACCAGGTTGCTCCCTTTCTCACCATACACTCTTACACCATGCATATTTATCTAACTGTATGCTTGTGTCTAATTATATGCTTACTTAGAAGTTCCAGGGGCTAATCTTGAGACAGACAAAGCCTAGAAATCCAGCTGCAGAATTCCAGTGATTAACTCAAAGCAGCTAGTCAACAACATGGCCATTGTTGAGATGATGCCAGCCCACGCTCCAGGTAGACTGAGACCAAAGATAGCCATTGAAACAAGACACACAGGACCTGAGCTCAGCACAACTCCTGTATGTCTCCCCTGTCAAGTCCCTTCATTTTGAAACCCTGCCTTCTCCCCAGAAGTTCAAAGTGGTTGCTTTGGTTGGAAATCTGGCCACCTCCCCAGTACTAGTTTTGGTTAATAAAACCACTTTCTTTCTTCCAGACCATACTCTTGTTAATTGGATTCTGCAAGCAGCAAGCGTCCAGATGTGCATTCGTTTGTAATAATAGGACAAATTCAAATTGTGTAACACTGACTAGATGTAATGAGGATAAAAATGCAACTATTCTGTGATATTACTGCCAAAAAATACCTGACCTGATTCTAATCACAAAGGAGCACCCCAACAAACCCCAAAAGAGGAACATTCTCCAAAGCAATTGGCCTGTAATCTGCAGAAGTGCCAATGTCATGAACGTCAAGACAATTTGAAGAACTCTTTCAGAATGAAGGAGTCTAAAGAGACATGGTTAACTAAATGCAATGTGTGATCTATATTGGGTACTTTTGCTTTAAAAAGGACATATTTGGAACAATTAGTGAATTTGCAGAGGGTCTGGGGATAAGATGGTACTAATATACTGGTGCTAATTTTTTTAATTTTGATTGTTGTTAGGTAGTTGTAAAGGAAAATATCCTTGCTTGTAGGAATTATACATTAAAGTGTTTGAGGGTTGTCTTAGACACGCAGTGCCATGAGCAGTCTGAGTTTCCATTCCTGCTGAAATGGAAATACCAAAAACTAGGTAATTTATAAATAATAGAAATGTATTTATCTCAGCTCTAGAGGCTGGGAGGGAAGTACCAGATCAAGGTGGCAGAAGGTTTAGTATCTGGTGAGGGCCCAGTCTCTACTTCCAAGATGGTGCCCCAAACATGGTGTCATCACATGGCAGGAGAAATGGAAAAGGGAACAGGCCTAGCTAATTCTCTTGACCCCTTTTATAAGGTCAGTAATCTCATTCTTGAGGATGGAGCCCTTATGACTTAATCACCCCCTAAAAGCCCAACCTCTTAATACCATCACACAGGGTCTTAGATTCCAACATACGAATTTAGGGGGGACACATACATTCAAACCATAGCACAGGTAATAGGGTATCACATCGGCAACTTATCCTTAAATGCTTCATAAAACAGAAAGTTCTATTATTCTTAAGGGAAAAAAATAATTACCTTCAATGACTTCCATGTCACTCGGCCAAAATCTTCTATAGTGGCCTTCAATTCCCTCCATGATTTTCCTCTATTGTGTCCCATTTCTCTGGATTTTTACCCTTAATCTGCTCTAGTGACACAGGTTTTCTTGCTTTTCCTCAAACCCATCAGGCACACTCCCACCTTAAGGCCTTTGCACTAGCTATTCCCCCTGCCTGGAATGTTCTTCCCCAAGAAATCTACCTGGTCATCTCCTTCATCTCCATCAAGTTTACCCAAATGTCATTGTTTCAATGGGGTCTGCAAGGACCATCTTTTTTTTTTTTTTTTTTTTTTTTTACTTTAAGTTCTGGGATACATGTACAGAATGTGCAGGTTTGTTACATAGGTTTACATGTGCCATAGTGGTTTGCTGCACCTGTCAACCCATCATCTAGGTTTTAAGACCCACGTGCACTAGGCATTTGTTCTAATGCTCTCCCTCCCCTTGCCTCCCAGCTCCTGACAGGCCCCAGTGTATGATATTTCCCTCGCTGTGTCCATGTGTTCTCATTGTTCAGTTCCCACTTATGAGTGAGAAAATGTGGTGTTTGGTTTTCTGCTCCTGTGTTAGTTTGATGAGAATGATGACTTCCAGCTTCATCCATGTCCCTGCAAAGGACATGAGCTCATTCTTTTTTATGGCTGTATAGTATTCCATGGTGTATATGTGTCACATTTTCTTTATGCAGTCTATCATTGATGAGCATCTGGGTTGGCTCCAAGTCTTTGCTATTGTAAATAGTGCTGCAGTAAACATACATGTGCATGTATCCTTATAGTAGAATGATTTATAATCCTTCAGGTATATACCCAGAAATGAGATTGCTGGGTCAAATGGTATTTCTGGTT
>NW_012110330.1:782521-818520 GCF_000951045.1 Mandrillus leucophaeus | reverse complement strand
ATTTATTAAATAGGGAATCCTTTCCCCATTGCTTGTTTTTGTCATATTTATCAAGGATCAGATAGTTGCAGATGTGTGGTATTATTTCTGAGGTCTCTGTTCTTTGAGGAACTTGGTCTATATGTCCGGTTTGTTTTTGTTTTTGTTTTTGTTTTTAGCCGTACCATGCTGTTTTGGTTACTGTAGCCTTGTAGTATAGTTTGAAGTCAGGTAGCATGATGCCTCCAGCTTTGCTCTTTTTGCATAGGACTGTCTTGGCTACACGGGCTCTTTTTTGGTTCCATATGAAATTTAAAGTAGTTTTTTCTAATTCTGTGAAGAAAGTCACTGGTAGCTTGATGGGAACAGCATTGAATCTATAAATTACTTTGAACAGTATGGCCATTTTCACAATATTGATTCCTCCTATCCATGAACGTGGAATGTTCTTCCATTTGTTTGTGTCCTCTCTTATTCCCTTGAGCAGTGGTTTGTAGTTCTCTTTGAAGAGGTTCTTCACATCCATTGTAAGTTGTATTCCTAGGTATTTTATTCTCTTTGTAGCAATTGTGAATGGGAGCTGACTCATGATTTGGCTCTCTGCTTGTCTACTGTTGGGGATCACCTTATTTTAAAAGGAAAAAAAAAGTCAGTCTTTTTTTCACACTCTTCATTCCCAAATCCTGCTCTAGTCATTTTGTTTTTATTTCTCCAGAGTATTTATCCCCTTTTACAGACCACATAATATAATTGTATATTATGTTTATTATTCATTGTGTTTTTCTTCTGGTAGAATATAAGCTTTATGGAAAGAGAGATTTTTGTTTTCTTCGCTGATTTATCCCAAGTTTCTAGAACAGTGTATGGCACATAAATATTCATGGAATAAATCAAAGTGTTTCCAGTTCTGGGTGTAGGATAAAATGTATTTGAAATAATATTTTGTAGTTTTTATTTTTTATTTCTCAAAATAAAAAAATTGGATTTTAAAAATGGAAGCAAAGAATAGGACTTGCATTTCTGTCAATATAATACACTGGAAAAATTCAAACTATAGAAGGTTTACAAGTACTGGTAAAAAATAACAAACATAATTTTAAATGCATTGTTAATCTACAAAATGGCAAAGGAAAGCCCCAAGAGACAATACAAAAATGAGTAGGAAAGCCACAGTGAAAGATAATAAGAGCATGGGGTTATCTTACTTGCCCAGGTCTTGGCTTCAGGGGCAGGAGACAAGACCTTGTGTGGAGTGGGAACTGAGACCTAACTGCCTACACACACAGACACATATACACACACACACACACACACACACACACACAGACACACACAAAGCCAAGACCATTAGAGTGCTACATCGTCACTGAAATAGTATGGAAACATAAAAGTATAAGTCATGCTTTTTTTAAAATTTAGCCCTGGTTAGAAAAATAAGACCAACGTAAAAACTAGATGCCTCAATTAACGATTGTTGAGGAAGAAGCATTTCTAAAAGGGAGGGTGGGATGTTGTTGACTCCAGTGATTTTAAGAAGTCAAGCAACAATAGCCATCACAAAAGAGAAGTAAATATGTACTTCCTACCATAAAAGTTAATATTCCCCCCTCACTCACATGAGATAGAGTAAGTTTCTATTCCTTAAAACCAACAGAGCCCAGAAATTAAGGAAATATTTTTAAAAAAAAAACTGCATTGATAGGGTTTATCAAAGGGATAAGCCAACTAAAAGATCTCCCACTGACCAAAACCAAGCAATGAAATAAAGTACTATTTAATTATAATCCAACATATAAGATAAATATCCATGATCAGTATTGATATAAATGCAGGATTGAATAAACAAATGGAGAGAAGAGACAAATATCCACTACAGAGCTCCAAATAATTTATGTACACACCTAATCTCCAAGGAGGGTCAGTTAGCAAGGAGGGGAAACTCCCACTCCTTAGGTGTGAGCTGCACACACGGACATTCTTCCAAGGAGTGCAGAAGTAAGGAGAAGAGGGGCGGGAAGAGGAACTTTAGAGTAAAGGGACCTGACAAACATCATCTCAACCAGGTGGTCAGGGTCAATATCAACAGTCATAAACCATGCTGATAGGTTGTCCTTTTGGTGTCATGTGATGAAAATGACACTTACCTCTGTACCTTCCTACTAGAAACCCTTACCCAAGTCTAATCATAAGAAAAACATAAGGTAAATCATAATAGGAGGATGTCCTACAACCTACCTAACCAATATTCTTTAAAACCACCAAGGTTGGCTGGGCACTGTGGCTTACACCTGTAATCCCAGCACTTTGGGAAGCTGAGGCGTGTGGATCTCAAGGTCAGGAGTTTGAGACCAGACTGGCCAATATGGTGAAACCCTGTCTCTACCAAATTAGCTGGGCATGGTGGTGCCTGCCTGTAGTCCCAGCTACTCGGGAGGCTGAGGCAGAAGAACCGCTTGAATCCGGGAGGCGGAAGTTGCGGTGAGCTGAGATTTTGCCACTGCACTCCAGCCTGGGTGACAGAGCAAGACTCTGTCTCAAAAAAAAAAAAAAAAAAAAAATGCCAAGGTCATCAGGGAAAGCCTGAGAAGCAGTCACAGCCAAGAGAGGCTTAAGGAAACTTGACAACTAAATGTAATGTGGCATCCTGAATATCATTTTGGAACACAAAAGAGATATTAGGTAAAAACTAAGGAAATCTGAATAAACTACAGACTTTAGTTCATAACATTTTATCAGTTTTAATTCACTCACTATAACAAATGTACCACACTAAAGTAAAATGTTCAGGAGAGGTGAAATTGTCAGAAGGAGGGGCTGAGGTGGTATATGGGAACTCTCTGTACTAAGTTCTCAATTTTTGTGTAAATCTAAAACTGTTCTAAAACATAAAATCTATTATAAAAATAGTGTGAATAAAAATAAATGGAACTTAACAATCAATATCATTATTTTATTACGATTATTGAACTGGGAAAATTTTTACCTTGAGATTCAAGAATAATTTATGGGAGCATGTTAAATGATGTCATGGAGATCCAATCAGTAAAATGACCCAGTTTCTTCCATAAATTTCAAGGAAATAAGTGACAAATGGTGAGTAAATTAAAGGTGATTTAGGAGACATATAAACCTATGAAATGTGAGGACCTTGTTTGGACCCTGATTTAGAGAAGCAAAATTCCCTGTCTCACTTTACTCAATGTCTCACTTGTGCTTCCCAGGTTCACAGTCCAAGTAAACTGTCTGGCAGGGCACGGTGGCTTATGCCTGTAATCCCAGCACTTTCTGAGGCCGAGGCGGGTAGATCACCTGAGGTCAGGAGTTCAAGACCAGCCTGACCAATATGATGAAACCCCATCTCTACTAAAAATACAAAAGTTAGCTGGGAGTGGTGGCATACACCTGTAATCCCAGCTACTCAGGAGGCTGAGACAGGAGAATTGCTTGAACCCGGGAGGCAGAGATTGCAGTGAGCCAAGATCATACCATTGCACTCCAACCTGGCAACAAGAGTGAAACTCCGTCTCAAAATAAATAAATAAATAAATAAATAAATAAATAAACAAACAAACAAACAAATAAACTGTCTGTACCCAAGCCCATGTCTCAGTCTACTTTTGTAGAAACTCAAAGAAGGACATTCATCATCAAGAAATTGGTTAAATAAACTATGGCATAACATATAATTGCTTACTATACAATAATTTTAAACAGTGAATTAGATCTACATGTGTTGACATGGAAAGATCTCAAAACACTTTCTAAAACATGAATCTTTTGTATAAATGAATTATAATAATACATGCATGTCCGCTAGTATGTAAATAATCATTTTTCTAGATGTTTACATCTAAAATTAACAGTGATTACTTCTAAGCAGTGGAAATTCTCTCATGCCAAACATTTTCTGCTGGCAAGCTGGCTCACTGATTAAAAAAAAAAAAAAAGGCCCTGATTTATAGCATTTGCTGATTTCCATGGTGTAAATGCTCTATACCACTATGTCTGATTTCAACCCACAGATGATTTAACAGGCTCCTAATAATTACTGAATAACAATTCATTCTCGTGAGCCCATATGGGTCACCCTCAATACACTACTGGGTGAAAATGTGCATTAATATTATAACTTCATATGCTAGTTGAATTTATTTCAATTATACTTTTAAATAGATTATACTTAAAAATAAAAGAAGAAAACTGTTGAACACATGCTAAGATTTCCATTTCTAGTTCTTGGTTACACATAGCCTTGGAAATAAGCCCAGGCCCATATTCCCTGGCCACAAAGGAAATCAGGCAGCAGAGATTAAGATGAAGAAAATGTGCCTTACTATTCTCTTCCTTTCTGAGCTTTCATTAGAACCCATGTCTGTGAACCAAAATAAAAGGAGAAAAAGAAAGGTCATCATGCGAGGGAGGTTGCTGTGGGTATTTCCTTGTGCTCTTCAGTTTATTAAGAAGATGAGATCATAAACAGGAAGAGAAATGAAGAGCACTGGGAGAGGTAGACAGGGACATTACAATTTATATGTGCATTTTTGTGACCCTGATCATTTCTGAAAACTATCTCAGAGTCATTTTCTTTTAAAATGGCTACTACTGCCAAATATTAAATCAGGTAATTCTTGAATTTGCCCTAACCCTCTTATATTCATCAAAAGCCTGTCTTCCTCCTGATCACAAAAAGATTCAGTAGGAAAGAGCATCTAATTAGAAATCAAGAAACCTGCATTATCATCCTCATACAGGTACTGTTTTGCTGCAAAAGCCTCAACAAGTCACTCAACCTCTCTGAGCCTCTATTGTCTTCTATAAAACAAGAGCTTTCAATTATAAGGTTTCTGAGGACTTCTTTGGTTTTAAAAATCCTACAATTTTCTTATTTCTACTGGCCAAACCCTCTTAACGAAGCTCATTCCTCTCAAGAACTTGCTTAGATCCCCCGAAGTGTTCCTGGGTCGGATAGAAAGAGAGCAGAAAGAGCCAGCGCCTCCATGTAGACAGCACTGGTATGGTGCCAGGACCTGAGACAAATAGGAGGGGCATCCCCAGGAGGCACCATGGGACCCTGCTCTGGACCCCAGTGCCACATCTGGGGTTTGGGAAATACTTCATCAGCACCCACCAGCCTAGGACACTAGAACTGAAGGCCTCACAACATGGATAGTGTTAATCCCTCTGTGACAACACAATGCCTCTCCTGCTAGTATCTCCATTATCTCCTTCCATAAACTAGTTCTTCATGAAGTCGCCACTGAAGGAGTGCTGTTCCTGCCCTGTGCTCTAAGATCATCTTTGCCTCTGTCTCTTCCTTTTTTTTTTTTTTTTTTTTGAGATGGAGTCTCTCTCTGTCACTCAGGTTGGAATGCAGTGGCGCAATCTCGGCTCACTGCAACCTTCGCCTCCTGGGTTCAAGCCATTCTCCTGCCGCAGCCTCCTAAGTAGCTGGGATTACAGGTGCCTGCTACCACACTTGGCAAATTTTTGTACTTTTAGTAGAGATGGGATTTCGCCATGTTGGCCAGGCTAGTCTTGAACTCCTGACCTCAAGTAATCCGCCTGCCTCAGCCTCCGGAAGTGCTGGGATTACAGGCGTGAACCACTGTGCCCAGCCCAAACTATTCTTTCTTCAGGATCTTCCTCCCTGGGGGGCTTTCATTCATCAGAAATCAACAATATCTGAGCTTGGCTCTGAGCCATACAGATATAAAATAGGAGCATGCAAGCCTTGTGACTCTTGACAGGGGGAGAGAGAGAGAAAGATCTAAAGGGGATGCCTCATTATTGCTGTGGTCCCTGGTGGCAAAGGAGAACAAACTCCAGCTCACTGTGAGATCGGAGAAGATTCAGACACTGGGAAAGGCCAACAGCAGCTTCTTCAATTGTAGTTTACAGCCTCTTAATTCTTAGTTGACTCTTTACAAAGATGAAAGCCACTCCTCCCCTGAGGTTTGTGGGAGAAACAAAACAGTGAAAGAAAGTAATTTTCTCCAAGAGCAGAGGCCTCACACTGTCACTAGGATTGTTAAAGAGCATAAATCCCTAGCAATAATTGCAAAGATCTTTATGTCACTTTTCAGAGCATAAATGCCTTTCAGCACATTATCTAATCTGATTTCACAACAAGCTGTGAGTTACTGGTGTCACAGGAAAGACTGGAGAGGGGACCAGGAAACCTAGATGCAGACCTGGACTTAATCACTTATCAGCTGGTGACTTACTTGAGCTACTTGTCCTCAGGCCACACTTTACCTTCATTTTACAGATGAGGAAACTAAAGCTCCAAGGGCTAAGTAACTTGTTCTTACCCACAGGTGACAATATGGGCCAGACTGGAAAGAACGAAGACTGAAGCAGCAACTTCTTTATTATAGAGGACGGCATGAAAATAAAAAAGATAAAAATAATACACAAAGCCTGCAACAGGCAAAGTGGGCAGAAAGTAGGCCTACCGAGGTTAAGGAGATGTGAAGTCCATCACTGAAAAATTAGCATGGTTTATTTATTAGAGAAATGATAGCTGTATGAATGCCCAATCCAAGTAGAATCCATAAAGAGCAAAATAGGGGGTGACTGTGACTCACATATGTGACTTCCTCTGAGCCCCAAGTAGGACAAACCACCTTGAGGCTGCCAAAGAGTCACAGGCCCCCACCTGCCAGTCATAGCCAGTCATTAAGAGTCTTACAAAAGGAGTCATTGAGTTACATCCTATGGTTCCTCTGGTACCTCAACTAGTAAAGAAGGGCAGAGGCCTAGAAGTGCAGAGTCCAGGAACCTAAGAATGCCTTGTTTCACATAATGTCATTTCATTTTTCTACTAAATCTACTCTTAAAGGTTTTAAGTCATGCCTCTTAGTTGTGATGAAACAAGAAAAGGTGATTTTTATGCCCAGGTATCAGCTTCCTATCTAAAGATTTCAAGCACGCTCTTCTCAAGTTTGTTTTTTGCATCCTGAAGAGTCCTTGCTGTGGTAACCATTTATCTGAAAACTTGTCCTTCGATAGGACCCCTCCCTCTGTTCCACCATGCTAACACCTGGGGAATGGGCTTTTCCCAAAAGGATAAGGAGGCGCTGGAACCAGAGTCACCATGGCCATGTCCAAAGACTCTGACAGCAGCTGGGATGGAAGATGAGGTGGAGGTGGGAATAAGCTGAAACACTGCTTTGCACCCTCAGGGGGCACCATTCACACCATATTCCTGTACTGGGCAGCCCTCGTGTGAGCCCATCTTTCTACTTCCTGCTTTCCAGTTGCTATCTCCCTACCTTGAGTTTTGTTCCCTTTGATTTTTATAGGGAAAAGTGCAAGGTAAGGAAAATATATTAATGTGCAAATTTTTTTCAAATATAGTCTTTTGGGAAGTGTAGTGGGTGAGACTCAGATTTACACTAAGGAATGGCAACATCTGCCATTCAAGACCCTATCCCAGCCTCCATGATGCACAAGTAATCACCATGACATGGTTTGGTGCTGACTCAGGGAAGGAAGAACCATTGATCCCAACATCTCTCTGCACCACCTGAGTATTGATTCCTGTGTACAACTTGTGTTGTACTGTGTTAGCCTCTCCCCATTAACATTTACAGAATGTGATTTATGTACCTCAGAGAGTCTGATCCATCTTATTTTATATGACTAAGTCAAAAGAAAAGTGCAGAGACTATTCTTAGCATTCAAAAAAGTAAAAGACAGCTGTTCCACATATGCACCATCCCAGTCAAATGACAATATATAGAGTACACATAGACTGAGGGGATGACAAGAACATGCATACTCAGGGTGAGCTCAGTAGAATGGTGAGGGGTTGCATCAGTAAGAATTGCATTCACCTGGCCGGGCACAGTGGCTCAGGCCTGTAATCCCAGCACTTTGGGAGGCCAAGGCCAGTGGATCACCTGAGGTCAAGAGTTCAAGACCAGCCTGACCAACACAGAGAAAGCCCGTCTCTACTAAAAATACAAAATCAGTCGCGTGTGGTGGCGCATGCCTGTAATCCCAGCTACTTGGGAGGCTGAGGCAGGAGAATCACTTGAACCCGGGAGGCGGAGGTTGTGGTGAGCCAAAATCAAGCCATTGCACTCCAGCCTGGGCAACAAGTGTGAAACTCCATCTAAAAACAAAAAAAAAAATGCATTCATCTGTAGTATCAGAGACCCAAATACAGTGGCTTAAGCAGAACTAGGGGCTCATCTTCTTCCATAAAAGAAGTCAAGATAGAAGGCCCAGAAGTGGTTTTGTTGCCCCATAAAGTTATCAAGATCTCAGGTCCCCTCCAACTTATGGACCTACCATTATTATTAGGTGGCTTCCATTTTCAAAGTCACAAGATGACTGATGAAATCTGGCCAATCCATCTGTTTTCAAAACTAAAGGGGCTGGTGGGGGAGGGAAAATGGAAAGACTAAGGTCAAAAGATGAGACCCCAGAATTTCGTCTCACTTCAAGGAACACTCTCAGAAGTCCCACCCAAACCTGTCTGTTCAAATCTCATTAGCTAGAACTTAATCACATAACAAAATGTTATAAGAATGCAAGGGAGGCTAGGAAATGTTGTCTCTTAGCTGTGCATAAAGTAAAACCAGGGTTTATTTCTAGGAAGAATAGAAAAACAGATATTGGGTGACCAAAGAGTGGGTGCTGTCATAGTATTGTATAATCTGTGTGAAGTCAATGTGGTGGGCCATGTGATCTCAGCTGAGCAGAGTGGATAAGAAATCACTAAGATGGTGAAGGGTGCGAGCTTAGCAGAAGAGTAAGAAATGTACAGAGCCAACTGTGAGAGTGACAATGTAGTGTGTGGTGTATAACCTATGGGGGCTCATTGGGAAGGTGAGGCTGTGCACAGTCAGTCTGGGTTCGTGGGATCATTCAAATGTAAAGCAGAGTCACTGCAGGGTCAATGTGCACAACCAATATGGTCTGAATGAGTTGGTGAGGGGTGTGCACAACTGGTATGAATTCAGAGGGCAAATTAGTGTCTGGATGGCCTCTAGAAATGCACCTTCATTAAAGCCTTTATTTCTCTTTTGCAGCTCTTTGAGAGCATCCTTTCATAAGAACTACTCAGCAAGATCAGAGAAACTTGGAAATATCCTGTGGTCATATAGAGAGGCCATGCCCACCCCTCCATCTAGATAAGTGGTTTGTAATTAGGGCCTGCCTTCATGGGGCAGTTGATACAGGTACAGATACAGGTGCAGGTGATTCCTCTTGTCAGTTCCAAGCAGGTGCCACTTTGCTGCTGTCCTTCTATGACCAAGTTTCCTCCGGTTAGCAGGCTTCATACATCACAGCAGGCAGGTTTATACACCTTAACCCAAAGCCAGTACTGCTAACAAATTACCTTGACATGTTGATTGCTTGCCTTAACTCACCCTGGAGGCCTCCAGAGGCCTTCTTCCCATCACCACAAACACTTCCAATTAGTGCACTGTTTTTTCAGGAACTCTTTTCTTGGTGCTCTATTCTGCTCTCCATGACCTTGGTTGCCTGAGTGATACATCCTTTGATTTGTTTCTACATCCTGCTTGGATTTTTCCCCTGCTCATCTCTGTCTCTGCTGATATAGGATGTGTTTTATTGCCACACAGACTTAGTTGGTAGCCACTGTGGCATCATCCAACACTGACTATCCCTCAGTCAACTCTAGAACACCTATAGGTGGCCTCTATAAGAGACATTTCCAGGAACAGAATGCCAAACACACTGTTTATCAGACTTCTTGAGTTGCACAATGGGAGGAAATTGTTGCTTAGGAGTTCAAAAGACACACACCTGGAATGGTGCCCTGTTGCTTGTCCAGTCAATGCCAAGTTAATGATGGGAAGGAACTGCTGGTGTGTCACCTGATTGCCAAGCACTCTCCCAAATCCTTCCTGAGGTCAACATTCCCAACCCCACCAAACCCTACAGTTCACAAATCAGCTGCAAGTGGAGCGTAAAAAATGCAACATTGTGGAATTAACTACTTATGGGCCACACCTGAAATTGCTTTAGTTTGGACAGAGAAGTGGTTGCAACATGCCCTTAAAACCATCATGAGTGTCTAAGAGATGACAATGACTCATAGACTTATCTGTCATGATCAGTTAAAATTCTAGAAATAAACTCAACGTGAATTCTTAAGAACAATGGTTCAAAAGAACTGACAGTTGAGAACCCATCCCATTTTACTTTGTAGATGCATTGATACATTTGTGGAAAATGACAAGAAATCAATCTTGAGCTGCTTTGCCCAAGAGGTTACCCATAGTTGTATACTCTCAACATACCTGCAAGACAACGTGCTGGAGCTATGCCAGGATCTGATATTATTGAGTCTGATTTTCCCAATTGAAGATCTTGATTTGGATTAGTTATCTTGAATGTGGACATTCTTCTTCCTTTAATAATATCCTAATGAGATAAATTAGGATTGCACACAACTTTAATAACTTTACCTGTGTGAAAAACTGACTTTTGCTCACTTTTGGAATAAGGAAGGAGCAGCAGAAATTATTACCCATGAATCCTATGTAAAAGATCCTGTGTCACAGAAATACATCTGGTCTTCTTTGGAAAGGTAGACTGACCCCAATTTCAGGACACTGCAGGAATTCAATATAAATTTGGAATTCTATGTTACAATTTACAGAGAAGTAGCTAACTCAACAAGTGGAAAGGATAGCAATTACTGTCTCTTGATTACAAAATTTTTTTCTGTTCAAGCCTTCTTTGAACTTTTATTACATGAAGTCAACTCCATGATCAGAAAGGCCATGAGAATTGTGCCAAATGCTAGATAAAGATGTAAGTTTGTCAACCCCTTCACCAGTCCTCTTGTTTACCTGGTTGCCCAATGAGATTGAGTCTCTCTATTGGATCAAGACTGGTGTTGACAAAGAGTCCTAGAGCCAAGATGGGAAGCCAGATAGAAAAATACAACGAGTTTAAGAATTACAGGCAGAGCTGGGAACAGGAGAAGTCAATAAGGCTTCAAGCCAAATGAGCAGTCAGAAATCACATGCATATCAGGAGTTCAGGTTAAGTGCGTAGGTTAAAAACCAAGCCAGCAGTCAGAAACCAGGAAACCCACAGGCAAGTCCAAGGGTCAGAAAAGGAGCAATGCAAGTCCAAGGGTCAGAAAACAAGTAAAAGGCCAAGACAGTCAATTAAAAAGCACCATCATGATGAACTTCACCAAAGTCCCTGCTGTTTCAGGGAAGAAGGCTCTTCCTTCATTTCTGTGGGAGATACGACCATGTGAGGTTGTGCAGGTGGAAGCCGAGGATCCATGTTAAAAGAGTGGAGTCAAATGACAGAGGCGCTGTGTCTGGAATCACACTGAAGGATGCATCATGACACCTCTAGACAATGCAGTAATTAACCACCTATGTCACATCAGGATTTCAGGACACGCTGGCCAGGAACAGCCACATCCCTGTCAGTACCATTTTTCCACCTCCTGGCACCCTTTCCCTTCTGATTCCCAAGCCCAGGAAATTTCATACTGCCCATCAGTGATCCAAATTCTTCCTGGGAGGCACAGTGCTCAGACTTTCCCATATCCTAAAGTCTTCCAAGTGAAAGAAAAAAAAAAATGCTTCTTTTTTTTTCAATTTGGAAGGCATATCACAGATGCTAAGAGGAAGCAAGTGTATCAAACTCTGAGTTTAAATGATAAATATCCTTAGCTCTCCTGAAGGTATTTCAATTTGAAGGAAAGAACTAATTAATACAAAAGTGCCTCTAGAACTCTGCGCCAGCATGCTAGAGGAATAAGGGTTAAAAACAAAACATCTCTATTTAAAAAAAATTACTTAAACATACAACTTGAATTATAGTTGTAAAAAAAAACGTTGGTTTTCCTTCACGTTGAAAAATACTTATTAATCAAGACTTCTAAAGACTCTGTTTAAAGGCGATAACTGATTCATCTCCCTTATCTCCCTTTTTAATCAGGTATAGTTCTAGGAATAAACACAGACAATTTGAATTTTAATGATTTCCAACAAGTGATATTTGACCACATAAAAAATTCAAATATTTCTGTTTTCTAGGACAAAAGATAAATTATTGCAGAGGCCACGCTGCACAAAAAAAAAAAAGCAGGGGCTTGAAATTGTCTTGGCAAGTCCCTCCCCATCGCTGGTCCCAGTATTCTCACAGAGATAAAAGTATAGACTTTGCAGGGCCAGGCAAGATGGCTCACGCCTATAATCCCAGCACTTTGGGAAGCCAAGGTGGGCAGATCACTTGAGGTCAGGAGTGCAAAACCAGCCTGACCAACATGGTGAAATCCTATCTCTATTAAAAGTACAAAAAAAAAAAATAGCTGGGCATGGTGGCACGCACCTGTAATCTCAGCTACTCAGGAGGCAGAAGCAGGAGAATAGCTTGAACCCAGGAGGTGGAGGTTACAGTGAGCTAAGATCATGCCACTGCACTCCAGTGAGACTCCATCTCGAATATATATATATATATATACACACACACACAGAGAGAGAGAGAGAGAGAGAGAGAAGAGAGACTTTGCAGAGTTCTTGTGAAGATGAAAAATTATGCATGAGAAGTATCTAGCACACATTGTAGCACACCATAGGTGTTCAATGAATAGTAGCAATTGCTACTTTTATTCTACTTACCTAACAAATGTCAAATCACTTTACACTGTAAACACACTTCTATCTAATGGAAAGAAGAGAGAGAAAAGCAGGAAGAGCATCGAGGTGCAGTGGCAGAAATTCCAGTAAAGGGTAGAAAACTAGGTAATGATCCCATTTTCATCATCAGTTAGTTGTGTGAGTCTTTGCAAGCCACCTAACTTCACTGAACCTCAGCTTCCTCATTTGAAAAAATGAAAGATTTGAACATATAACTTTGGTCACTCCCAGATGTGAGGGTCTCTGCCACTGATTACCTTCCCAAGCAGAGAGAAGACTGGTAAAAGATTGTCCCTATCTGGGGACAGCCTATCCCTAGGTGATCAGATGTTTGCCCAATGCAGCTCTGAACTCACCCTTACACCTACAGCTCCCAATCCTGCCTCTCATATTTGGACCTTGCTCAAGAGCACAAACTAATTTCTACTCCTAAGACCAGACATAAACCCTAATCACTAATACATGGTCATCCAAAGATTTAGGATAATTTGCTTTAGTTACTTGTGCCTCAGTTTTCTCCTCTGTAAAAGTAGGAGAGCAATATTCACCTCATTGAGTTTTTATGAAGATTAGATAAGACATGCTGGTGAAAGTGAGTTATCACCTGTACAGCATTGTACAACACTAACATAGCAACTATGATTATTGTTGGTTTACACTGCTGCAAACACTCTATGGAAAACAGAATAGAAGTTGCATTCTGTGTCAGGACACCGTGGTTCATCCACCTGAGCTCTTGCCTTCTGTGGTTTTTGTAAGCCTAGAAGAATCAGGCAGAATGGCATTGAATTCTGCTGTAATCAGATATTGATTCTCTTCCTAACTGAGAAAGGAGGATTATTTAAACTTTCACTTATAGGAAACTGGCAGGAACCTGTTTAAATGGCCCAAGTAAGTTTTCACCTCTTTAGCAATATCCTACCCATGTGATTCGAGTTTTCCCTATTTCAAGAGGTAATTACAGAATTCCAGGAAAGCCACCTATTACTAATTGTAACAAATCCATCAATCTCTACAAAGAACAGCAGACCTTTCCCTCCAGAGCCCCACTCTTGGGCTTTGCTGGGCTTACTGTTCCATGGATCACCAGGCTCCCGTGGTCACAAGGAGGCTGTAAGAAATTCAAGGCCATCTAAGAGGAAGCTGAGCATGCTGCTGTGTTCCTCAGGGACGTCCTGAAATGCCCCCTGTTTGCAGTGTTGTGAAATGTTGTAGAGTCTCTTCCAGAATTTTTTCCTCCATACCAAAGCCTAAAAACTATTTGTTGATAAAGGTTTTAGGCAGTTACTTCAGGACATAGTCCCATGTGTTGGGTTTTCTGAGCAGTCAGCTATGTAGAAACTTTAGTTAACATTCTCTCTCTCTCTCTCTCTCTCTCTCTCTCTCTCTCTCTCATCCTTCCCATCCACATTTCATTTGCAGGTCGCATGCCCTTGGCAGGGTTGAACCTGTAAACAGAATAGTAAGCAACTACTTGCCTGGTGTAATTTCAGATGTATCACAATCCCCCTGCTCAAAATGTCTTCCCCACCCAATGCCACAGGGCCTAAAATTCCCAGTATTCAACTCATGGCAACTAGTCTTCTCTTCCTTCACCCCATCATCTCTCCTAACACCTGCATGTGTGAAGCACGTCCATCCTTCCAGGCCTAGCTCAATAACACTTTTTCCTGAAGCTTTCATGATCGCACAGTTGGAAGTGATCTCTCATTCCTCTGAACATTCAAAAAGCTTCACTTGTGCCTCTTTTATGTGATATATTACTTTATATTTAAACACATGTACTATATCCCACCAGGTATAATCTGGAGTTTCAATTCCTCAGCTGAGTCTCATTTATCTTTGTACCACCATCCCATCCTCAAGCAACCAGGCCCAGAGCTGACACTTAATAAAGAATCAGTATCTGACCAATGGGTGCTATATGGCTGAATGAGGAGTAAGACACAGGTTTTCCTGGGCTGAGATTTTGCTGCTCACTAGCTCTGTATACTTCAGCAGTCACTTCAGAGCCTTATTTTCTTACTATAAAATAAGGTCATTGAAGAGTTACAAATTCCAGAGCCCTCTCAGCCATCATTGCTAATCTACTGGATGATCTTACAGTTCATACTGGTTCAGCAAAAGCCCAACATTATTTGCATTCACTTTTGGAAATAGCTTGACAAAATATATACTGTATTAAGGTCTTTAAAAAGAAAAAAGGTAAATTTAAAAAACAGTAAGATAAGGCTAAACAAAAAGCAAACACACAGAAATAAATTATTGATGGTCCTATTTACTTACAAAGTGGGACATAAATTTAGCTTTTAGCTTCCTACCAACCAAAGCAAAAATGTATTAAAGTAAAAGTCTATTGTTTGCTTAAGAAAATACAGATTTTCCTGTTATTAAAATTCAAGAGAAATTGATGTAGTAAACTTTGTACTCAAAAATCCCAACAATGAATATGCCAGAAAGTTTCATAGAACTATTTCCTGCAGCATCCTTTTACAAGAGTGTTCCAGTTATCTATCACTGTACAACACCAAAATAGTGGCTTAAAGTGACAACATTGTGTATTATTATCTCTAAGATAAGGGGTTAAGCTAAGCAATTCTCACTTAGAGTCTCTTACAGAACTATAGTCACAAAGTGACTGGGTCTGAAGTAACCTAGAGCCTAAGCTAGGAAGAGTCAAACAACTGGAGGCTAGAACAGTTGGTCCTCGTCAGATATCTCTCGGTGGTCTCTCCATGTGACTCCAGCATGGCAGTGTTAGAGCAGCTAGAACTCTTACATAGAAGCTCAAGTGCTGAGAGGAAGACAGCCAAGCCAACTTTCGCACTTTTTATGGGTTAGCCTCAAAAATCACATAGTATCACTTCTAACACACCCATTTGCTAGAATCAAATCACTAAGACCAACCTGTATTCAAGGGAAGGGTATTTTAGTCTCCATCTTTTGATGGGGGAGTGTCCAAGAATGTGACAATATGTCTTAAAACCATGATTAAGGAAAACATAGAAATTTGCTATTCAATAAACACTATTCTTTGGAAAGCCAAAGAAGAAATACTTCAGCTTGATTCAGGGATAAAATTTAGAATTACAGAGTTGCGCTGTTCAATATGGAAGCCACTGGCATGAGTGGCTATTTAAACTTCACTAAAATTAAATTAAACATTTTCAGTACCATTATTTTGTTTTAATAGCCACATTCCAAATGCTCAATAGCCACACATGGCTAGTGACTATTAATGATGGATACACAGTTACAGAACATTTCCATCACTGCAGAAAGTTCTATCGAGAAACACTTATCTAGGATGATGAAAGAACAATATATCCTTAATGGAGGCTGAGGTGTAGGGAGCATTACTTGAGCCCACAAATTCAGGGTTCCAGTGAGCTACGATCATGTCACTGCACTCCAGCCTGGTGACGGAGCAAGACCTTGTCTCTAAAAGGAAAAAAAAAAAAACTATATATCCAGCTGTCGATTAGAGCTGCTAAGTCTTCTAATTAAGCTTTTGGTAGGAACTGGGCAAAAGAGATGTCCAAATTGTAACATTTGACAAGACTATGAACCGCATGAAATCTGTGTTGCTAAAATAAGACAGTCCATATGCCTTTAAAATCAACCAAGTAGAAGGTAGATTCACTTCCTTTAAAGAAAATGAAGGTAGGCCTGGGTGATTGCTGTCAAAATGGGCAAGTTCATAAAACCTGGGAAAGTAGTGTTGGTCTGGGCCAGACACTACACTGGATGCTACTCTGGATGCAAAAACCATCATCGTGAAGAACATTGATGATGGCACCTTAGAATGCCCCTACAGCTGTTCTCTGGTGGCTGGAATTGACTGTTATCCTTGCAACGTGACAGCTGCCATGGGCAAGAAGAGCACCCAGAGGTCAAAGATCAAGTCTTTTGTGAAAGTTTATAATTACGGTCACCTCATGCCCACAAGGCACTCTGTGGATACGCCCTTGGACAAAACTGTCATCGACAAGGATGTCTTCAGTGACCCTCCTCTTAAACACAAGGCCCAAAGGGAAGCCAAAGTCAAATTCAAAGAGAGGTAAAAGAACAAGTGGCTCTTCCAAAAGCTGTGGTTTTAGATTTTTTTGGGGGGTCATTAAAACTTTTAAAAATAAAAATAAAAAAAGGAAGAAAAAAAATGAAGGCTCCTAACCAAGACCCAAATCACTGGCCACCTTGCCTCCATGTGGAGGTTTTCAGTGAAGGACCTGTCAGTAAGGGCAAGATTTTCCTCCAGACTTTCACACACTGTTTTCTCAAAACATTTTGGGGGAAAGAAAAATAAAATCAAAGCTAAAAGTTCATTCCCTCACTCTTTAATTCAACATTTACTGAGTAGGCAAGGATGCTATGATTTGTATCTGAAAAAAAAAGATTGAAATAGATTTTACTAATCTCCCAAGTCCCAGAAATAAACAAACAAATGTCAATAACATGCCCAAGGAATATCCACTTTTAAGTAGCATCATTTTCTACTGAAACCACCAGAGAAAAATGGTTGCAAAACGTACCCCTAAATAGCTGAAAGAGTCGGCCAGCTATATATAATCATTAGATATAAGCCAATTAAATTGCAAATACTATCTGCCAAAAACGATGATTTTGAATATAGAAAAGTTGAATTCAAGCCACTCTATTTTCCAGTAAGATAAAGAGGCCATTTCTTGTTAGTGACAATAAAATTACATCACTAGCATAGACAGTGGTTATTTTTGTACTTTTTATAATAAGGGTACATGCAGTTAGATCACACACAAATTGTTTCAAATCATTAAGATACAAATTAAAAAGAAGAGTTGGAGGAAGCAGAGGCAGAACACAGTTTCATTTTTTAAAGACCAGAATTATCTGATCTGTTAGGAAACCATTCTCAGGAACACTTATTGTGGTATAAAGCTCAGACTGCATATAAGCATCAGTTATCAGATCTTACAGCCCAGCTGCATTACATATCTTCTCCTTCACCCTCCCCACCCTCTCTCCACCCTTTACCCTGCTCTGTGTCTCAGGAGGCTGACTTGTATGGGCTGCATCAATGGGCTCCCTCTCCATACCCCTTCTAAAGGAGTTCAGTCAATGGGAGGTACCCGCAAGAGATTAGAGACTGGGAGAATAGGAAGTTAGAGAATTTAACCCCCCAGCTTCCTCCCTGCTGGGCCACCGTAGGTTGGCTGCATTCCTCACCCAAATGCTGATGTCAAGCAGTCCTCTTCATATGGCTCCACTCTCCAAATCCCCGTAACCCCTCACTTCCTTTGATTTTTCACCCATGAGTTGCAGTGGCTCCCTGCTATTATTGTTGGCCTAAGGAACTATACCCACCTCTCGTAGGTTTTCCTCAACTCTACCTGCACCTTTGTATCTAGTTCCTTTCTTTCTTTTTCTTTCCTTTTTTTTTTTTTTTTTTTTTTTTTTTGAGAAGGAGTCTTGCTCTGTCACCCAGGCTGGAGTGCAGCGGTACAATATCGACTCACTGCAACCTCCGCCTCCCAGGTTCAACTGATTCTCATGCCTCAGCCTCCCGAGGAGCTGGGATTACAGGCATGCACCACCATACGTGGCTAATTTTTGTGTTAATATTTTTAGTGGGGATGGAATTTCACCGTGTTGACCAGGTTGGTCTCGAACCCCTGACCTCAAGTGATCCGCCTGTCTCAGCATCCCAAAGTGCTGGGATTATAAGCATGAGCCACTGCACCTGGCCTGTATACAGTTCCTTTCATTAAAGTCTCCTTAGTTACTTGAATCGTGTGCACTGTTTCCTTACAAGCCCTGATGATACACGAATTCATTACTAGTTTTTAATGCCCAGAGATCAAAGAAAGATCAATTAAATATATAAGCAATCTTAAAGTTATTCCTGAGAGATTTTTCCAGCACATCAAAAAGAGTATAACATGATTAATAATGGAATATTGTACCTAAATCCAACCTGTTCCTCAGGAAATAGTAACGAAAAAAAAATGAGAACTATAATTTATGAAAAACATTTAAATGAAAAGTCTGCCAAAATAATGACTCTATGATTTCATACAGCAATATTGTCCTTTTAAAAAAAACAGGGGGCAGGAAAGTTTAACCAGACAAAATTAATAAGAGTAAACAAATTAGCCCTCAATTAGAGCAGAACTTGAGCAGTTCGGGTGGTAAGAAGTCTTTGTAATCAACAGCACTGTATGAGGAAGTAATATCAGGACGCAATCAACAAATAGACTTGTTATCCCAAAGATAGGTGAAGTTGTCCTGGAGTTAAGTCCCTGAAGCTACCCTGCCCGCTACCTCTACGGTGCAGTGAATGAACAAAATTCTTCAACTCAGGCAAATCTGCTTTCAAAGTAGGCCCAGCCCTTTGGGAGGCCGAGACGGGTGGATCACGAGGTCAGGAGATCAAGACCATCCTGGCTAACACGGTGAAACCCCGTCTCTACTAAAAAATACAAAACACTAGCCAGGCGAGGTGGCGGGCGCCTGTAGTCGCAGCTACTCGGGAAGCTGAGGCAGGAGAATGGTGTAAACCCAGCAGGCAGAGCTTGCAGTGAGCTGAGATCCGGCCACTGCACTCCAGCCTGGGCGACAGAGCGAGACTCTGTCTCAAAAAAAAAAAAAACACTTATAAAGTGAAGGAAATAATATTTCCAATGTAGAGTAGTTGTAAGGATTAAATAGAAAAATACATATAAAATACCTAGCACAGTTCAAGTCATTAAGAAATGGAAATTCAAAAGGAAATCCAACAGAAGGAAACCAAAGACTTACATTGTGAGACCAGCCTGAAAATCAGCAACTAGATTAGAAACATATATGAAGGAATAGTTGACAAAGTGTCTCAGCCAGGCTTCTGTGGGTCATGTACATTTCGAGGACCTCTATAGTGGATGAAATCCTTTCTCAAATTCCCTTCTGTAAGAAATAATCACCTAAGAGAATTTTCTCATTCTCTGTCCTGGAAGATCTCCAGCTTTCCTTCTTTTTCTTGCACTTTATGTTTCAGGTTAATTAACACTTTCCCCAATGTACATACTGATCATTTCTTGCTATCACAAACTATCCTAGAGGCCGGCACGGTTCAGATGGGTACTGGACTGAAGTAGGCACACCATTGGCAAGTGGTTGCCCTTCCAGCTGACTGGAAAGTTTTCCGGCACTTTGTTCCAGAAGTGCCCTGGAGTGCAGTGCCCAGCCGGGTCCTCCACTCAGTCTTTTGAGATCATCCCATCTGAGTGACTAAACATTGCCTTTGGGTGGGTGGGCCACACCCAGGATCCAGAAGTAAGATCGTCATTTCCTCACAAAAGGGAATGCTTTTTCCTTCCATTCTATTCTTTGTGTTATGCCAGAGACTCATGACTGACCCTAAAATTCATATTTTAACAGCAATCTCTAAGATATAAAGATTCCTCAGCAGGACCTTAAGGAAGTGGGAGTGAGAACAAAGTATTTAGACATAGGAGAGAGGAAGAGTGTTCCAAAAACTAAGACACTTCACAGTGTGTTGGAAAGTCCCATGAAAGCACATGTGAGAGAACCTTGAAGACAAATCAATTCAGAAATTCCATCCCCTCCCTGGAGTTGGTTTACAGACCTTGCAAACGTAGGCCCAGTTCCCCGAGTTTTCCTGATTCTGGGATTGGTGTTCCGTGGATCCTCACGACGAACTTCCTAGTAGACTCCTCAATAAAATATGCCATGGTGAACAGAAGGAACTCAAGTAAAAGGGATCAACATGTAGCAAACTCCTACTATGTGCCAGGCATTGCACAGCACTTTTTACATGTTATCTCAGTCAATCCTGATAGTAACCCCATCAAATAGACAGTGTAATCCCCATTTCACAGGTAAAAATGAAAAGACTCTGAGAAGTTAGGTAACTTACTTAAAATTAACTTGTAGAACAATAATTTGCACCAGATCTTCCTGTTTCGTAGCCCATTCTCATTTCATTCTGCCACACATTCATCAAGGACGTCATCCATTGCTCAGCATCTTTACATGTAGCTATGAAACCCTGTAACACATTCTGTTTATTCTGGCATAGGCTCTTCATCTTTTACACAAAGTTGCCAAAAGTGTCAATGACTTCTAGAAATCCAGATAACCCAAATGTACAGTATCCCCCACTCTACTATTTTCTACATGTAACTGGGTGCTTGACAATGAACACCTGTATCAGTTGTCTGTCATAGCATAATAAACCAATACAAAGCTAGTTGCTTACAACAACAATTTATCATATATCATGATTCTGTCAGTCATTTGGGCCATTCTTCCACTGGTCTTACATAAGCCTACTCACAAAGCTGCATTTAGCTGGTAGGTCACCTGGGGATAGGTAGAGCTTGAGGCAACAGGGTCTCTACACATGGTCTTTCATAACAAGTTTTTTTACAACATGGTGATCTCAGGGCAGCTTCCAAGATAACAAGCCTCAAAGTGCACGCATTTTACAAGCTTATGTCCCAAGCCTTTGGCCAAACCCCAAATCATTATGGGAGGGAGCTAGGGGCATGAATACCATGAGGCACAATTCACTGAGGATCATTATTGTAACAATGTACCACAGCTGGCCCTCTGATCCCAATGACTGACATCCCTCCCATCTGCAAAATGCATCACTCATCCCAAAACCACCAAAGATCTCATCCAATCATGGCATCGAACTACAAGTCTAGACTCCTTATCTGTCTCAGGTCCAGGTACGGCTGAGGCTACTTGGGTGCAGTTCCTCATGCAGCTCCACAGGTGTGGCTTCTCATCATTCAGGAACCCATGAATTTAAAAAAAAAAAAAAAAAAAGTTATTGCCTCCATGCATACTCATCACACAATTGTGAGACTGGTACACTCAATAGATACTCCCATTCAAAAGGGGGAGGAACAGAAAGCCACAAAGCCATCTGGTCCATAGCAATTCTGAGATCCAGTCATGAGTATATTGCAGGACCTTCTATTCTAGGTATAGAAAATGCTACTTGAATACAGCCTGGTTTACCTACTTCTATTCTCCGGAAGTGGTTGCCTCTGCTTTCTCCAAGATGACCTATGTTTTCAATAAAAATAGCCTGTGTGTGCAGCTGAGTAATTTTCTCAGCTTACCTCCTGTTTCTATTTATTTTGAACTTTCTATACATCAGTTAGTCTAAACTAATCCAATACCTTTCTGTGTGGGCTTTCTATATGCCAGGTGATAGTCCACTTGATTAGACAAAAGCTGTACCCACAACTATTTTTGAGATAGGACTCTACTTTGGTTCAGTATGTCAAGGTGCTGTGGAAAAAATGCCCTTAAAATTCTTAAAAGCCATTTTGCCTAGCTGAGGGAATCTAATAGTCACTATTTTAAATCATTCTGTGGTCTTAAGAAAGTCTTGTAGCCACACCCTTGATTTGATTTGTACCCCTGAGACCATTTCTAACTTTGAGAATCTTTTGTCAGTAGGAGAGACTGGAAATGTCAGACAGCTTTATTTCCCACCTAGCATATCCTGGGCACTCCATATTTGCTTTAAAGTCTGATTGCAAATGGAGCAATTCTTTTTTTTTTTTTTTTTTTTGGTTCATCTCTCTCTTCCTATATCCTAGTATGTATCACTTTTAAAAAGCTAATTGGCCCCTTCAGCATTCTAAATGGAAACTTCCTTAAGCCAAATCTACAAGTTCATTAAGTACATTTTTTATCTTCCAAGTTTCTGGAGATGACAGTGTTGCCAGTTATTCTACTACTATATAACGTGATTTGCCCTTTATCAGCCTCCAGTAGCGGTTTCCTCTCAGGTCCTCGGGCTCCACTAATAATCTACTTGCTGTACCTATTGCCTCTGCTAACCACTCAACCCCAAAGCCAATGCCGCATAGTTTAGCTTTTTGTTACAGCAACATACCATTTCTGGGTATAAATTTTTATATTGGGCCAGGCGTGGTGGCTCAAGACCATAATCCCAGAACTTTGGGAGGCCGAGGCAGGCGGATCACCTAAGATCAGGAGTTCGAGACCAGCCTGGCCAACATAGCAAAACCCCGTCTCTAATAAAAATACAAAAATTAGCCAGTCATGGTGGCAGACGCCTGTAATCCCAGCTACTTGGGAGGCTGAGGCAGGATAATCACATGAACCTGGAGGGTGGAGGTTGCAGTGATCTGAGATTATGCCACTGTACTCCAGCCTGGACCACAGAGCAAGACTCCATCTCAAAAAATAAAAATAAAAAAATAAAATATATATATATATCTCAGTTTTCCATTTCTAGGAAGTAAATGACCCCAAAATTTAGTGGCTTAACAGCAATTTCTATTTCTCATGATTCTGTGAATTAGCTGGGTCACACTTCTGCTGGTCATACCTAGGATCATTCATGCAGCTGCATCCAGCCTAGGGACTGGGCTCAACTGGTCTCTCCTACTATATGGTATATAATCCAGGGCTTCTTTATAGCATAAAGGTCTTAGGGTTCCAAGATGACAAGACCCAACATGCAAGTGCTTATCAAACCTCTGCTTCTATCAGATTTGTTTTGTTTTGTTTTAATTTATTTTATTTTATTTTATTTTATTTTTTGAGACAGAGTTTCACTCTTGTTGCCCAGGCTGGAGTGCAGTGGTACCATCTTGGCTCACTGCAACCTCCGCCTCCTGGGTTCAAGCAATTCTCCTGCCTCAGCCTCCCAAGTGGCTGGGATTACAGGCATGTGCCACCATGCCCAGCTAATTTTGTATTTTTAGTAGAGACGGGGTTTCACCATGTTGGTCAGGCTGGTCTCAAACTCCTGATCTCAAGTGATCCACCTGCCTTGGCCTCCCAAAGTGCTGAGATTACAGGCATGAGCCACGGCACCCAGCCCACATTTGTTTATATCACATTAGCCAAAGCAAGTGCAAGGCTGAGTCCAGTACAAATGTAGGAGAGTCATATACAAGGGTGTGGATACTAGGAGGTTTAATCCATTCAGGTCATTGCTATAACAATCTGCTCCAAATCCAAAATGTAAGTTTCATGCTTTTATCTGGATCTTTATTCAAGTATATAGCCCAATATCTTGTTCACTTGGACTTATTTGGCATGTTTGTTTAATTGAATTAAAGAGGTAGAAAGTTTTAGAAACACAAGGACCAGAAAGGCTGAAACTACTGTAGTTTTGGAAATCCAAAAGACTATAGAGCAAAGCTAACCATTAAAAAACATTTTTTTCACCATTTTTCCATATTCTTGTGAATCAAATACGTTTTCTGACCAAAGGGATTTAGGGTATCATAATTTTCAAATAAATAACTGACTCATCAACCTTGTCTCTGTCATGGTCATAGCTATTCTAGAAATAAATTCTATATGAATTTGCAAATTTTCTCATTCTAAATAACTGTTTGAACATCTGAATAATCACACAATGTAGATTCCTCTGTATTTGCACAAGAGAAAAAGAATTAAATAGAATTACTGGCATTTCAAACCCAGTATTTGAATTTTGCTAAGATTAGACGCTAGACTTGATTTGTCTTTCCCATCTGAGGATATAGGTATATTTAGTTTTTCACTAAAATAAAGAGAATCATGGCTGTGTTTTAATGGCCTCAAAGGTTCTTTTCCTAACAGTCATTTTCTCCAGAAGAGGTTGAGGCTTTTCATCAACACTAGTGGATAATGATGAGCACATTTTGAAACTGACTCATGATTAATGATATCTTCCTTTCAAGGATTGATAGACCATAAAACTCTGCGCTAAAAGACACATTCTTCCCTTGCTACCAATTGTGAGTCTAAGAATCCAGGTATGTTTGCACTATTTTTTTCCCATGAAGCAGAATATCCCATCAAAGTGTAACAAGGGGATTCACTGAGAACTCAATTTGCATGTGCTGCTTTTTTTTATTTTGTTCTGTTCTATTTTGTCTATTTGCTTGCTTGTACTACAATAACTCCTCTGCCTAAGTTTCCAGTTCTAGCAAATGATGTTCCTACCCCAACGTAGGGAACAACAGGAGGGGTTCCTGAACCTATTTTTGGGGACCAGATGGGGCCAGTAATGCATACTCTATTCGAAACTCCTGCTACCAATTGGTCCTGATAAGTATGTGCAGCCTATTGTGATGCTGATGATAACAATAGCCAGTGTTTATTGATTCCTCACTGTGCCAAGTATTGTTCAAAGCACTTTACAGGATTAACTCATTTAATCCTCACAACTCTCTGAGGTGGGCATTATGATTTATCTCTACTTTATAGAGAAGGGCACTGAGGTGTAAAGCAATTTATTTGGGGTTAAACAGTTTTAAGTGGCAGAGCCAGGATTTGAACCCACCACCAACTCTATTGCTTCAAAGACACTGGTCTCAAGCAGAATTCAGAATTTTTTCCTACATCTGTGGCCTTGGGACTGTATCCGTAGCAGGATGTCACTGATACTCATAGGCTTTGATGTTATTTGACCTATCTGACTTTCTGATGCTTTGCACAAATTGTTAATAGAAAGGTAATTACAGTCACCTAAGGCCAATGACATCTTGGCCTAGATTGTCTCCTTGATTGTTTGGGAGACTATATCCTCCTAGAATCCAAATGGGATTGCTACCCAGGTCACTATCCGTGCTGATGTGTCAGGGCCTCCAACCCCACAAAGCTGGAATTCTCATGCGCCATGCGCCCTCCCTAGTCACCACCACCATGTCCCACCCTTACACACAGTCAATCCAAATGTGTTTCCTGAGGGTGTACTCTATGTCAGGCTCATAGTATACACAGAAGATAGGCCCACATACTGGGGGCTTTCATTCCCAACAGCCCAGACTTCCAATTTGAGAAACATGATTACTTTGGGGAAATACCAACCTGGCAGTAATTGGTGAGGAGAAATGTTTTAGGAAAGATTCAGACTAAACCACCTTTGTGGTCCCTTCCAACCCCACCCCCATCCTCTTAATTTCTCTCTAAGGCAAGCATTTATTAGTTTGATTTCAACACACACACTTGTACCTGTAATTACTATATAATGTCTGTTTACTTTTTTAAATGAAAATGAATTTAAATTAATCTTGTTTTGTGAATTTCAAGGCACCCCCTGAGATAAATGAAGACACTCCAGGGTATCATCAAGCCAGTGCTGGGAATCCTACTCTACAAAGTAGAAAAGAGAGCTCATTAAACCTTGAAGGAGCCAGAGGGGAGAAATGTATATAGATATAGAGAGAGCACACTAAAAAGAGAGTTTTATATGTGCATTATACATGCACGCAAATATATGTGAAAGGTGGTGCACCAAAATGTGGTTATCTTTAGGTGACTTGTTTCTCATAAACTTAATATCAATGCCACTCATGACTAAGCTCTCTGTACCAGAGAGGAGATCCTGGGAGCAACATTTCCAAAATCCTTCCCATGGATCTTGAGTGCCAATGAGAGGCACCTATGTAAGATTTGGAAAGAAAAGAGAGACCATCATTTGCCAGAGACAGGTAAGTGCATAGGCAGACGAAAGGCTGAAAACAGCATTCAGGTGAATTTCTTGAGACCCCCACATGAGTGCCAGAGACTGAGATAACTGGTGGGAATTTCCCAGAAGTTCCTGAGACTTACAGTGGAATTGCTTCCAGGAAGGATCTTAAAGAGAATCTCATTTAGATGCTACCAGCTCAGATCAGCCCACCTGCCAGGTATGTAAACCCTGAATTCCTTATATTGCTTCCTTTCCTACTAGGAGAGCACAGAATGGTTTCTCTTTTCCTAATTGAACACCAACTAATATAAATAGGTAATAGGTGATCATTTTTAAAATTTTGCATGTGTACGTATTTTAATGCTTTTACAATAAACATATTATTTTATAATATAGCAATAAAAGCTTTAATATGTGTTTAATATATAATGTCATAAATATTCTAATACACACACTGCAGAAGCTCAGAAGAGGGACACAAAACATGAATTGGAGCAGGGAAAGCTTCCTAGAGAAAGTGGTCTGTTTCCAAAGTGAAACTTAAGGAAGCTGAGGTGTTGCTGCAGGCCAAAGGTAAGAGCAGGGCAGGAAAAAAGCACAGCATGGGCACAGGCACATAGGAGAGCTCTGCTTCTCTGACTGACTGCACATTGTTCAGTGTAACGGGAAAAGCACTGCTGCAGAGGAATGAAGTAAGGTGAGGCTGAAGGAAAAAGCAAGAGGCCTCATCCTGGAGGGCTTGATATGCCAGTCTGTAAATCTTGGGGGTTGTTCTTGAAGACAATAAGGAGTTATTGAAGAACTGGAAAAGTAACTTCTGTGCTCTATAAAAGTCTGCGGATGCACAGAGGGGAAATGTGTAGAGGCCAGAATAGAGTAGGCCAGTCCAGGGATCTACAGAGATGAAGGGTCCTAAGGAGGTTTTGGGGGGATGGGATTTGGGTGGGAAGAAGGCCTGTTACAGAGGGGAAAGGAGGGGCTTGTGTGAAAAAAGGTTGTCCATGGTGCCTTCTTTCCCCTAAACTACAGGGAGGCTAGAGACATTTAAATTGGAGGATAATGACTGGGGCACTTTTTGCCTTGCCTGGAAAGGAAACTAGTGTAAAGATAGGTAGAGTAGGAAGCAATGTTTCAAGCATTCCTCTAGAAAGGAAATCTGGAAACCAAGCGCTTCCTTGGAACAAAAAACAGGAAAGGTACATGTACATTAAGCATATTTTTCTTGGACATCTTTCTAACCTGTAGATAAAGCCAATGGGTTGTTCTAATCCAGGATTCTTAGGTGTTTCTAACTGACTTCAAGTTTTCACTCAGGCCAGTTAGGCCCCTTTGAGGCCTCTCTCTCTGCTGACCAGATCCTCCGCCCATAGCCCTGCTCAGCTAAAACTTCTCAGCTCCAGAGAAGAGACACCTGGAGATCTCCAACTCACCACCTCTGTGACCAGACCACTTTCTGGGTGCTACTGACGACCAAAGGAAAAACAGAGCTGCAGGACAGACAAGCCTTACACCAGGGCTTCTTAGTCCTAGGTGTGCTTATGAGCCACCTGAGGATCTCATAGGTCGGACGGCCTGAGATTCTGCATTTATCACAGGCTCGCAGGTGACATCAACTGTGGATCACACCTTGAGAAGCACTGGTCTAAAGGTGGTGGAGGGAGCAGCCAGGAGTTTCGAAGGTGCCAAAAGGAAACCAGATGCTGACAGTTTGTGAGCTCCACTGGTTCATCATATTTGTTGCATCTGCACTGGAAAATGAACCTATGCGGCCTATAGTTTCAGAGACTGCAAAACTTAAAACAAAGGGGAAAGAAAAAAAGCAATACAGCAGTTTAGAAACTTCAAAGGTTTAGTGCTGTGGTGAGCATATTGAAGATAAGAAAACAAAGTAAATAAAGGCAACTGTACTGGTTTTCTATTGCTGCATAACAAATTGCCACAAACTTAATGGCTAAAGAAACACCATTTATGATGTCAGTTCTGTAGGTTAGAAGTTGGCCACAGGTTAGCTGAACCTCTGCTCAGGGTCTCCTCAGGCTGATATCAAAGTGCCGGCCAGGCTACGGCTCAGCTGAGGCTCAAGGCAGCATGAACAGAAGTGAGAGTCCACCAAAATGGTTTTGATCACAGAAGTGCCTCTCCCCTAACTGAGTGCTCCCTCTTGATTCCACTCTCACCTGCCTTTGTGGAATGGCTTTTCAAAAACCAAAGCCTAGTCCCCACCTCCCTCCCCATCTGCAGCTCCCATGATGATAGCATCCGATGCGAGGCAGCATTCCCAACACCCCAACTTAAACTTTCAATGCGCTCCTGGGATGATCTAAGGAAAAAAAAAAAAAAAAAAAACACAAAATTTCAAGTGCCATAAAGGCAATTGGCTTGTCAAAAGTACAAGAAATCAACTAGTAAATTGGGAGATTTCAGTTACGGTATGTTCTGCAACAGTATACGAATCACAAATTTTTCAACAAGACAAAAAAAAGAGAAACAAGGAAAAGCTATCAGTGCCATCTTGTGGAAAGACCTATATTAAAATGTCCAAGGTAATCTGGCCACACCCCAGACCATTTCAGAGCCTCTACTCCGAAGGCTGACACACATCCAACTGACATGAGGGTAGCTTCACTGTTTGTTTGCGGGTAATGGTTCTGGTAGAGGCTCCATTCTAATTGCTTGCTTCTTGTGCCGTGACCAATTGTTAAATAATTTGTATATCATCTCTAACCATACAAATACCACAGCAACCTATACCTCCAATACCATACACATACAAAATTCATGCCCAGACTACTCTGGTTGGTTCCCCCACAAAGCATGGTTCTCCAAATATGGAAAATTTGTATTAACCTATCACAACATCCCTGCATACACACTTACACCACAACTGCTTACAGCATAATTCTTCCTTTTTGAATTAACCTTAATTTTATTTTACTTCTTGAGTTTATTGTAAGTTATTTTTCTTCTTTCCTTCAAATTGAATATTTTATCTATATTAGCTACATATTACTGCATAATAAATTACCCAAAATTTGATGGCTTACAAGAATAAATATTTATTATCTCACAGTTTCTATAGGTAAGGAATTCAGGAGAGGCTTAGCTGGGTTGTGCTGGCTCAGGGAATCCATGAGGCTATAATCAAGATGTTGGGTAAGTCACCTAAACTCTTCATGGGCTGGAGAATTCACTGCAACAATAGTGAGCCATTGACTTGATGGTTGGTAGGAGGCTTCAGTTCTTCACCACATGGATCTCTCCACACAGCTGCTTGAGTGTTCTCATAACATGGCAGCTGGCTTCTTCCCAAAGCTTCCCAAAGCTTCCCAAAGCTTCCCACGGCAGGTCTTCTTTCCAAAAGAGAACAAGGCAAAAATTAAGTATTTTTGATGCGGCCTAGGAAGTCACACACCACCATTTCCACAATATCTTACTGGTTACAAAAATCAGCCCTATCAATGTGGAAAAGGACTACGCAGGCATGAAAAGGCTCATTGGGTGCCATCTTGGAAGCTAGTTGCCATATGATTTCTTCTTAGGTTCAATCTCCAGATCATTGAATCTTAGGTGTGAAGTGTGTTTAGACATTAAAAACTCAGAACACTGAGGGCACTGAGAATTCTGACTGTAGTCCAAGGGCCACAGGAACCTGGACCCAAGCAATCCTTTGCATTGGTGGAACACAGGGACCTACCTGGAGGAATAAAGTCTCTGATTCCAATTGCACCCCTAATTGCCACTAGCATCAAGCCAATCAGGGAACTGGGGCTTCAACATGAACAAGAACTAAGTCAAAACATTCTTATCAGCTGGAAAAAGGGAAGCTAGGATACCCTAAAAATGATCTGTTGAGCCTTATTTTTTAAGTTCAGGGGTACATGTGAAGAATGTGCAGGTTTGTTACATATGTAAAAGTGTGCCATGGTGGTTTGCTGCACAGATCATCCCATCCCCTAGATTTTAGTCCCAGCATCCATTAGCTATTCTTCATGATGTTCTCCCTCCCCCAGTCCCCACCCCAGACAGGCCCCAGTGTTTGTTGTTCCCCATCCCCATGTGTCCATGTGTTCTCATCATTCAGCTCCCACTTATAAGTAAGAACATGCAGTGTTTGGTTTTCTCTTCCTGTGTTAGTTTGTTGAGGATAATGGCTTCCAGTTCTGTCCATATCCCTGCAAAAGAATGATCTCATTGCTTTTTATGGCTGCATTGTATTCCACGGTGTATATGTACCACATTTTCTTTATCACTGATGGGCATTTAGGTTGATTCCATGTCTTTGCTATTGTGAATATGCTGCAATAAACATACAGTGCATGTATCTTTATAATAGATGATTTATATTCCTTTGGGTATATACCCAGTAATGGGATTGCTGGGTCTGCTGAACGTTTCATTGGACAGTAGACAAAATGGAAAGAAAAATCCCTCTCTTCATAAGACATTTCTGGTAGTTCCATCTCAAGCTTATCTTCCCCCCACTGACTTCTTTTGCACTTGTTTTTACTGCACAATTGGCTTTTTAATATGTATTATCTGATTGTCTTTGATGAGCAATTTAATACTTTATTATATGTCCTAAGAATAATTACATCAGAGTCTAAATCCCCCCCAAGGATGTTGTAAATTCCTTGAAGTCAGGGAAATTTCTTAAGCTTATTACTCAGCCCACTATCAGTGTCAACAGATTGTTCTCCAGGAACATGGCCCCTCCAACACATTCACATACACATGCCATCACACACATGCACACCACAGGAGCAACGCTCTATAAAGAACAAGCTTTATTTATCCCATTTCACAAAAATACTAATTAGACATAGCCAAGATCATACTGACACAGCCATTCTTTATTTAAAAGCACAGTCAAGTAAAAAATACACTTCAAAGAGATACTATCCAATACTCAACACGGTCCTCAAACTTGTGCATTTAAAAAGAATTACAAACGCGCGTTGCCACGTGGTCTGACAGACTCACATTCACTCCTAGAAATGTACCTTCCCAGTCTTGCCAATGCATTCTACTTATTAATTTCCCATTCATTTGTTTATTTAACATTCTGAGCCCTGTGGCTCAGGCTCCATATTAGATGTGTGGAATTCAAAGATGGAACAATGCATTCTTGCCTCCTGTGCAAACAAATATCCTCAATCCAATGAAATTACTATACTGGGAAGACATATTTATACAAGGTGAGATGGGAGTACAAAAAAACAAAAACAAACAAACAAACAAGAAAAGCCTAAATCTTCCTGAGGGTCAGGTAACTCTGTACAGAGGAGAAAATAAAAGAAGGTCAGTATCATGTATGTGGGCAGACAAGGAGGTGGTTAGTTGCAGAAGTCCCGTTAACTGCAGAAGTCCGAGCCAGGAAACTATCAGAGAGGGTTTTTCCTTACAGTTTGAGGCCCCCTGGGCCCAAGACAAAACATCAAATGGCACCCGTGACAATGGGACACAGCTTAAGGCAGGGACCCTGGGCCCTTTCCATCTGGGTCTGCTGGAAGGGAAGGGCAGAGCTTCCTAAAAAGGGAGCCAATGGCCTGTCCACAGGGAGGCCCCAGTGGTTTGATGGGTGCACTGCTAGCCCTGCAGAAACCCACAAGAGGGAGAATCACTATTAGGGGACTCAGGGAAGAGGAAGATCTAGGTCTCTCAAAAAAATTTTCTCCTTCTGGAGAAGATGGGCTTTGAGCTGGATATCAAGAAGGCAAAGACGGGGCACATAGGAGGGCAGGGAGTGAAGTGGAAAGCTCCCTGATGAGTAGCGGAAGCAAAGAAAGGAGAACAAGGCAAAGGGACTAAGAAGAGGTTAACTTACAAGAACAAGTGCGACCAGAAATCCTGAAGAGCAGTTGGATAGGGAAGAGAAGTGGGAGGTCAGGGGGTGGGGGGAAGAGGTGACTGGTGGCTGAGAGACCATGGCTAGGAAACAGAGAAAGGAATAAACTGGGGAGGGCCGGTAAGATTGATAGGAATTTATGTAGGAAATGAGAGTGCAAACAGGAAGGGCTTAATTAGGGCTGTGATTGTCTGGAAGGAACAAAAGGGGAGATTTGGCAGCTCCTGGAACCTGGGGAAAGTAGTTGTCTGGGTAAACGGTAAGTGTATTTCCCACAGGGTCAGAGCAGGCTTTGATCTTTAGGAGAAGACAAATTCCTTTCCATCTTGCTGAAGCCAAAGACTTAAATGGTCAAACGTGTGTCATAGGTAGGTGCAAAGGGAAGGAAATATAATACACCCTCATGGCCAAGTGCCCTGGGCTTGGATCACTATGTCCTTGGCCAAGTTAACCAACTTCTTTAAGCTTCCAATGATTCATGTACAAAAAAGATACAAAAATGCCTTTCACACGTGGTTCTTCCAGAAAGCGCTTGGCACAGGGCCTGGCACATAAACAAATTCAGTAAGGGTTAACTATTTTCATAATTACAGTTAGTCTGCATCGCTACAAGCACATTACTCAAATGAGGATATGGACTGGTCAGATGACAGCGGAAACGGTGTTCAGATCTAGGACCCCCCACCTTGTAAGAACAACACTAATCAACTCTAGCCTGCTCAGGGGACAGTGACCCAGAGAACTAGAAAACCTTGAAAAATGAAGAAATATGAAATACTAATAAAAATTAAGAAAACCCACAAGCGTTTAACCCAGATAATATCTGGGGACATGAGGGGGTTATGTGAAGAGAAAACAATGTTCCATTTAACTTTAGGAAATGGCGGTGTTATTAAAGATTTTGGAGGCATTAGTCATCATCCTTTGGTCAAGTTTATTAACCTCTCCAGTGCCTCTGTTTTTTCATCCATAAAATGGGATTCATTAGATCACCTACCTTATAAGATAACTGTGGCGATTAAATGAGTATGTGTTAAGTGCTTAGAAGACTATCTGGCGCATAATAAATGCTCAATAAGGCCTGAGGAGCAACCGGATTGACAGAAGTGGGGGTTGACTGTTGGTGCTGGTTATTATTACTATAATTATTACCCTAGGTAAGTTTTTAATAGTTCCAGCAATGAAAAAATGAGAATAGCCTCCTGCGCAGCAGTAATTCCCTCTCACTGGAACAGTTCAAAAAGTCGCTGATAACTACCAGTCAGTCATTAGAGAGCAGACTCCTCGTCCTGGGAGAAAGCCGATTTGTCATCTCTTAAACCCCAGGGCATCCAGCATGAAGGAGGTGGAACTAGGCCGGCCCGCGGGGAGCCAGGGGCAGGCGCTAGTGACGCAATGACTGCAACACGCCGCCAGGGCGCAGCAGAGCCCGACCCCGGGTTGCCCCATCCGCAGCAAACAATCCCTAACTCGCTCCAGGTCTTCCTTCTTAGCTGAGTGGGTTGAACCACGCAGAAGTAACCCCGCCCATTATGATGAGCCAGCCAATCACCGCGTGACCTGCTCCGGCCGGGCGGTATCGCGGCGCTTCCTTCGGTCGCTCAGAGCCTGGGTTCCGCGTTCCAGCCCCGCCCCAGGGTCTGGGCCAATCCCCGCGGCAGGGTAGAGCGTCCCCGAGGGCGGCGCCCCGCAAACCACGTGGCCCGGGAGGCGCCGAGGCCAGGTAGGCGGTGGGTTACCCAGCTCGGAGCGGGCGAGGAGACGGGTGGGCGGAGCGGGGCTGGCCAGCCTCGCCCCCCATGACCCGCTGTTCTGTGCCCTCTCCCAGCGATGGGCGTGCAGCCCCCCAACTTCTCCTGGGTGCTCCCGGGCCGGCTGGCGGGGCTGGCGCTGCCGCGGCTCCCCGCCCACTACCAGTTCCTGTTGGACCTGGGCGTTCGGCACCTGGTGTCCCTGACGGAGCGCGGGCCCCCTCACAGCGACAGCTGCCCCGGCCTCACCCTGCACCGTCTGCGCATCCCCGACTTCTGCCCGCCGGCCCCCGACCAGATCGACCGCTTCGTGCAGATCGTGGACGAGGCCAACGCACGGGGAGAGGTCAGAGGGCGGGGTCAGCGCAGGGAGGGAGGGGCCTGGAAGGTCATCCGGGGACGCGGGTGGAGCTGGGGAGACCCGGCCTGGGATAACTTAACTGGGCTCGGGGAGGTACTAGGGGCAGACAGTAGGGCCGGGAGACTGGGAAGCCAGTGCGGGGGAGGGAGGCGCTAAACGGAAGGAACTAAAGAGAGGGCGAAGCAGTGCGAACTGGGCTTGAGGAGAGGCGGTGAAAACCAGCTAATACTGTGAGTTGAGAAAGAGAAGGGTGTGGACAGACACCTGAGAGAGGTGCGAGTTGAAGTCAGATGGAGGCTGTTTACCATTTTTTTTTAGGGTAAAGCTGCCCAAATATAACGGAACGTAAGTGGCTCCATGTAATGTTAATTTTTCTAGCAACCGCATTCTTAAAAAGCAAAGAAGCAGATAAAATTAATTTTGGTAATCTTAATGAGATATTTTCATTCTTTTTTCCACTACCTCTTCATACCCTGTTGCGTTTTTCACACTACATCTCAATTTGGACTAGCCACATTTCAAGTACACAGTAGCCACAGTAGCCGTGGCGAGTGGTTTCTGTATTGAACACCACAGGTGGAGGGCTGTGCGGAGGCGGGCAGCTCTTGAACCAGCCACTGCAGAGGCCTCCTAGCCACCCAGTGCAGAGACAGCCCTCCCTGACTTTGCTGCAGAGCCCTGGACCTCGCACAGAAGAAGGAGCTGTGGGGAGAACCAAGTGAGGGACAGGAGACAGTTGGGGCTGGGGGAGTTGGGCGGCACCCATCGAGCTCCCTCTTCATAGGCTGTGGGAGTGCACTGTGCCCTGGGCTTTGGCCGCACTGGCACCATGCTGGCCTGTTACCTGGTAAAGGAGCGGGGCTTGGCTGCAGGAGATGCCATTGCTGAAATCCGACGACTACGACCCGGCTCCATCGAGACTTATGAGCAGGAGAAAGCAGTCTTCCAGTTCTACCAGCGAACGAAATAAGGGGCCTCAGTATCCTTCTACCGGGCCCTCACTCCCCTGCCCCATGTTGTCGATGGGGTCAGAGATGAAGGGAAGTGGACTAAAGTATTAAACCCTTTAGCTCCCAGTGGCTCAAGACACTGAAGTAGCCCACCCCTGCAGGCAGGTCTTGATTGAAGGGGAGGCTTGTACTTTTTTGTTGAATAAATGAGTTGTACAAACCAGGGCACGTTGCATGGTACTTTATAAAGCATTCCCACACATCAACTTATTTCAGCCTCACTGTAGCCCTGTGATACAGGAAAGGCAGATGGGCCATCTCTGTTCTTTGGATGAGGTGGCCAAAGCTCAGAGAGGCCCATCATCACGCTTCTAGAAAGTGGAAGGATGGGCCAAAACAGCAACACACGTCTTCAATCCCTTGAAGATGCTGAAATACTATGTATCTGTTCCCTGACAATATTCCATGTGTTTTCTAGGGGAGCTAGTCAATGAAAAGGATTCAGGTCCAGAGTAGCCTGGCCTCCTGGTATTCCCAGGTCTCTGATGCTCACGGGCCAGGAGGCCCCTCCGTGTAGGCCCACCTGCTGCACACGTGTCAACCTTGTTTCTCTGGGGGTAGAGACAGCCTGGATGTCACACTCACAGATAACCACCGTCTCTACCTCCTCAGGGCTGGGCGTCTCTTACCAACCTCAGGTGCTGCTCAGCTCATCTGGGCTCTCTGGCCCATTCTGCTGCCCCACAATCTCAGTCCAAAGGACTCAAGAACAGAGCTAATCTAGGCAGTTACACAGAGCAGATGTTTAACAATTAAATGAAGAGTTCTAGGGCTCTAAATCTTGCCCATGTTTCTCAGATGTTATCTCCAGTTATCCCCTATTGGACCCCATTCTGCCCTCCTGTTGGGCCCTATTTTGCCAGCACCACTACACTTTTGACTTATGAGAGATGGGAAGAATGGCATATATCCACCCCATGGACTCTTTGCTGTAGGTCTGCCTGAATCCCTGTGCTCTTTTC
>NW_012110330.1:776736-782471 GCF_000951045.1 Mandrillus leucophaeus | reverse complement strand
ATCTTAATGAGATATTTTCATTCTTTTTTCCACTACCTCTTCATACCCTGTTGCGTTTTTCACACTACATCTCAATTTGGACTAGCCACATTTCAAGTACACAGTAGCCACAGTAGCCGTGGCGAGTGGTTTCTGTATTGAACACCACAGGTGCAGGGCTGTGCGGAGGCGGACAGCTCTTGAACCAGCCACTGCAGAGGCCTCCTAGCCACCCAGTGCAGAGACAGCCCTCCCTGACTTTGCTGCAGAGCCCTGGACCTCGCACAGAAGAAGGAGCTGTGGGGAGAACCAAGTGAGGGACAGGAGACAGTTGGGGCTGGGGGAGTTGGGCGGCACCCATCGAGCTCCCTCTTCATAGGCTGTGGGAGTGCACTGTGCCCTGGGCTTTGGCCGCACTGGCACCATGCTGGCCTGTTACCTGGTAAAGGAGCGGGGCTTGGCTGCAGGAGATGCCATTGCTGAAATCCGACGACTACGACCCGGCTCCATCGAGACTTATGAGCAGGAGAAAGCAGTCTTCCAGTTCTACCAGCGAACGAAATAAGGGGCCTCAGTATCCTTCTACCGGGCCCTCACTCCCCTGCCCCATGTTGTCGATGGGGTCAGAGATGAAGGGAAGTGGACTAAAGTATTAAACCCTTTAGCTCCCAGTGGCTCAAGACACTGAAGTAGCCCACCCCTGCAGGCAGGTCTTGATTGAAGGGGAGGCTTGTACTTTTTTGTTGAATAAATGAGTTGTACAAACCAGGGCACGTTGCATGGTACTTTATAAAGCATTCCCACACATCAACTTATTTCAGCCTCACTGTAGCCCTGTGATACAGGAAAGGCAGATGGGCCATCTCTGTTCTTTGGATGAGGTGGCCAAAGCTCAGAGAGGCCCATCATCACGCTTCTAGAAAGTGGAAGGATGGGCCAAAACAGCAACACACGTCTTCAATCCCTTGAAGATGCTGAAATACTATGTATCTGTTCCCTGACAATATTCCATGTGTTTTCTAGGGGAGCTAGTCAATGAAAAGGATTCAGGTCCAGAGTAGCCTGGCCTCCTGGTATTCCCAGGTCTCTGATGCTCACGGGCCAGGAGGCCCCTCCGTGTAGGCCCACCTGCTGCACACGTGTCAACCTTGTTTCTCTGGGGGTAGAGACAGCCTGGATGTCACACTCACAGATAACCACCGTCTCTACCTCCTCAGGGCTGGGCGTCTCTTACCAACCTCAGGTGCTGCTCAGCTCATCTGGGCTCTCTGGCCCATTCTGCTGCCCCACAATCTCAGTCCAAAGGACTCAAGAACAGAGCTAATCTAGGCAGTTACACAGAGCAGATATTTAACAATTAAATGAAGAGTTCTAGGGCTCTAAATCTTGCCCATGTTTCTCAGATGTTATCTCCAGTTATCCCCTATTGGACCCCATTCTGCCCTCCTGTTGGGCCCTATTTTGCCAGCACCACTACACTTTTGACTTATGAGAGATGGGAAGAATGGCATATATCCACCCCATGGACTCTTTGCTGTAGGTCTGCCTGAATCCCTGTGCTCTTTTCTGCAACAGCAGGCTGAATAAGATAGAAATACACCATAAAATGTATGAATTCCTGTATGTACCTGTATGAGTCCTGTTAGATCTGGAGGCCACACAGTGGAATGAGACATGATTCCTGCTCTCGGGAGCTCAGGCTGCTGGAGAAGGTGGGCACAGATAGAGTCCACCACAGACAATAGGTGCTATTGTAGACATGCATTCCAGTTCCAGTGGAGACACAGAAGAGGGGGGAGTCAAGGGCTTCCCTGTAGGTCTCATCTTTTGTGTCATAGAACAGAGACAGGCCTAGCCACCTGGTCCTTTCTGCTGCTTTCCACCTTCCACTACTAACCACCCAGTTCATCCCTGTCCAACTCAACCTTAACCAAGGGATATCAGCTGAAGTCTTGCCAATCTAAGGCCATAAGATGCCCTCTCCCCAGTTTTCCTTTATTTGTCAAATCTGAGTGATAGTTCCTTCAAGCTTAGTCCCCACCTAGCTTACTCAGGTGAGGATGTCTCCCAAAGAGAAGAAACGCACACATTCCAGGCATTCCAGCTGCAACAGAGGAATGAGAATGCAAATAGAGGATGCACTGAAACCCTTACCCTCCTGTCACCAAAAGTTCTGTCTACCCTGCTCTCCCCCATCCACCCCTCCCCCAACAGTATGGCCCCATTCTGTTTAGAACATCTTCCAAAGGATTGTGTGTGTGTTTTCATATGAAGGGTGTGAATGGGCCACTGCCTGAACCCCTCCCCTCCAGTCAGGGATTACCAGGATGGATTGAGAGATTGGGGTGTGAGGCACAAAGCTTCCCTGAGTTCCTGTCTCCGCTCTGATCCTCACCTGTTAGGCCATACAACCAATCCTTGCCCTTTCTGCCTCTTTGTTCCTGTGTCACTCCATCCTCCCCACATCTCTGCATTGTGGAAGAGGAATATACCCTTTCCTTCCTCCCAAGGCTCCTTCAAAGGAAAAAAATTTTTCTAACCCCATTAAAGCCCTGTGTACTGCCTCCATCCCCATAATTTAAGCAAGTCTCCTCTGCCTCAAGAGTTCCTTAGGGAAATACACATATAATTAAGTGCTTATGGAAACTGCTTTTTAAGTAAGTAAGAGTTGCCTTGAAATGAAAAACTCTGCCCTTATCCTTCCATCTACCTGGGAGGTTAGCCTGAGGCTTCCTTTAGGCTCATTTCCACTCCCAATTGTGTCTTCTCACCAAGGCCTCTTATGTCTATGGCTACCAATAAGGGGTAACAGACTAGCTATATCCCCATTCTACGCCGAGATAGATGAGCTAGATGATCCATGCCACCATCTAAAAAGAACATTTGCCTCAAACCAGGATTTCTTAACTACTGACGTTTGAAAGTGGGTGATTCTTTGTTGTCGGGGCTGTCTGTGCGTTGTTGGATCTTTAGCAGCTTGCCCAGCCTCTATTTACTAGATGCCAGTAGGATGCCCTTCCTCCCCCCAGATGTGACAACCAAAAATGTCTCTAGACATTGCCAGATGTCCCCTGGGGGAGCAAAATGGACCTCAATTGAGAACTACTGCATCAGACCAACAGGCACTGGATGCGGTCATTGGCTTTCATTTCCTCTGGGAGTGGACGTGGGAACATACTTGGTAATGTCTCCTGTGGATGCACACATTTTAATAGGGCAGAAAGGACCAACTCAAACCTCCTACCTTTTCAAGCAATGTCTCGTAGCCATCCCTGGTCCCTCAGCCTTTTTCCTGGCTGGTTTCCCAAGACAGTGATAGACACCACTAACTTCCCATATTCAGGAGACTTTGATTCTCAATGAGCTGCTGATGGGCACAGCTGCAGTAACATCTACTCCCACCCCCATGGTTTTTTACGTTTAATTCATGTTTATTCTCTGGTACATGATCAGAGTTCTCTGCTGAACAGAGGCTTCTCTTATCTGGAAAACATCCCTTCATATCATATCTGCAGTAGTCACCTCTTGGGTTCTTCTTTCAGAAAATTGTCCAGATGCAGAAGAAACAACTGGAAGCAGGTCAGAAGGAGCACCAGCCACACTCTTCTTTGAGAAGATTCCTCCTCATCCTTCCCTGACGGGGGCCCTTTTGCTCTCTGGGTTCTAGATTCCATGACTGCCTCACAAGTCATGTATCCCAACATAGGCGTCCTACTGCAGAGAGGACTGGAGTGGGGAAATAGGCCACACACTGCATACACTGAGGCTGGCACACACCTCCCTTGGAGCTATACTTGGTCATCACCCTTACATCCTGACCATTCATAACACGTGGGGCTCCTGTCCACAGGAGGCTCATCACCACTCTTCCTCTGGCTGAGGAGGTCCCAACTGCCCCCCATTATCCCCAAGAGCCAGTCTTCCCGGGGCAATGGTGAGCACATTACCTGGGGCAGAGATTTGATCCAAACCACAAACCATTTCCCAGAATGAACTGCACCTGTGTGCCAAGCTTCAAATCAAATGTTCTGCTGTCGGTATCCTGCCATTCTTTCTGAGAATCTGGTCTCACAGGATTGCTTTGTCACAAAACAATGTCAGTTACCACAAATGCATTTTACATTTTGTCATGACCATACTTCTCTTACTTATAGGATCATAATTGCCATCATTTACAAAGTGCTTACCATGTAGCAGGTGTTTTACATACATTGTGTTATATTATTTTATCCTTACAACTCTGCAATTCATGTGTATTTCCCCCTTTTTATAGATGAATGGACTGAGATTTAGAGAGATAAGTAACATGCCCAAAGCCACACACTGTTGATGGAGCTGGGATACAAACTCAAGTCATAACTTCAGAGCTCATGTTTCTTTGGCCAGGCATCCCACTTGCCAAGACTTTTCCTGGTTTCAGCCCACAAAGGAGTCTGCCTTCACGATTAGAGCTTGGCCTCATGGGCCGTCTCATCAACATGGCTTCCAATGACCACCCTTTTTATTTTTCTTAGGAAGCCAAAGAACAACGCTGCATCTGACACTGACATCAATAGCACCTGAATTATGTGCTTCTCCTTAAAATGTGACCCAGTGACATTTTGGGCTGGATGATAAAAAATAAATTAAAAATGTGGCCTGAGTAAGAGCAAAATAGTGACACTGATTTATCAGGGTGGTTCTGTCACTTCCACTGTTATCTAATTCAAAGCAAACAGATATCCTTATCTGGCATAACAGTCTTAAGGCATATATGTCTAGTATCAAGTCCTCAAAAATGTCTTTTTATGTCTGATGATTTACTGAAAACCCTAATACCCTTTCTGTTTTCTTGTTGCTTGAGCCCTTAATGCATGCCAGGCACTATGCCAAATGCTTTACAGACATTATCTCATTCCATCCTCAAAAAAAAAAAGAAAAAGAAAAAACAAAACAAAAACCCTATGAACAAAGTATTACAGTAACCAGTGCACAGATGGATAAACTGATCCAGAGAGTTTAGGTGATCTGCCCACAGTCACCAAGTTGAGCCGGATTCAAACTTAGGGCTATCTAACTGTAAACCGCCTTCCCTCTTGGGAGCAGTGAGAATAGACTTTGTTGTAATTAGAAAATATGTAACAGCATCTCGTGTTCCCCAGAATGGAGTCATCTGGACTCACGGGGCCATCAGTGGAGCTCTCCAATCACACGACTTTCCCAGCCCTGCTGCTCAATGTTCAGTGGCATAACTCTGACTTGGGAGCGTGCAGGCTGCCAGCACAGTCATCATCTCTAACAGGCTTCTGCCTCAAGCCTCCAACGCCATCTAAAATATAATCCCCTGTTGACTTAGAAATGAATTACATAAGCACTTCTTCCATTACTTTAAAATTTTTCTCAGGTTATTATGGATTCGAAGCATGCTCTTGAGAAGTCAGCATGCTTGTCCAAGCAAGCAGAAATTTAAGAAACACTTTGGTGCATGTCCGTGCCTGAAGTTGATGACTTATTTGCAACCTTGATAACAGAGTTTCTTGTGCCAATAAATTGCTTAAATTGCTTTGACAACTCTTTCACCCTATTTTTCCACTGACTTACTCTGTCACCATGGATATATAATCATGAAACAAATTAGTGATGTTTTCAGTGTGTGGCATTCAGTATGGCAAACAGTTCTGAGATTATTTCCCCACTAGCTTTTGTCAACGAAAAGAGTCAAACTCTAAAATATTTTAAGAGATTTACTCTGAGTCAAATATGAGTGAGCATGGCTC
>NW_012110330.1:774699-775456 GCF_000951045.1 Mandrillus leucophaeus | reverse complement strand
TGAATCACCGTGCCTGGTCAGTCCTCACTTTTACAGTAAACACACCACTGTATCTTCTTTAATAATACACATTGAGCATTAGTGACTCTACTCCAAACTCAAGGGGACCCCATGGGAAATATTCATCCATGCACCATCCCACAGGTGACACCACTTACCTTCTTCACTAGATTTTGTGTGCCCTTGGACTCCCCCACCCCAGTGAAATTCACTGGTTTGCATGTTTTCCGTAGGTACTCTTCATGAGATCTAATTGGGGCTGGGTGCAGCCTAGAGCCATGGAATAGAATTAAAGTAGCCACACTGGGATCAAGCCTACAGGCAGAACCATGCCATTCTTGACCACGACCTGTAAGGACCTAAAGAATCCAATCATTTTCTTCATCTCCTTCCTCACCTCGTATACTCCTCTTTCCCACAGGCTTTGTTCTCTTCTCTCTGTCTGTGTTGGGGGTCCCCAGAACCACTCTCAGATTGGATATTTTGCTAGAAGGACTCACAAAACTCAGAAAAGCTGTTATACTCTTTTTTTCCTCTCAAAATATTACCCTGTCTTGATATACTCTCGATTATAGTGTATTACAATGAAAGGGAGTGGGTTAAAATCCACAAAAAAGAAAGGTACGGTCCAGGCACAGTGGCTCACGCCTGTAATCCCAACATTTTGGGAGGCCGAGGCAAGTGGATCACGAGGTCAGGAGATTGAGACCATCCTGGCTAACACGGTGAAACCCCATCTCTACTAAAAATACAAAAA